>NC_049906.1:9849636-10149636 GCF_001411555.2 Juglans regia | reverse complement strand
GAGATGAGATGAGAATTTTGTGTTTTGTCTTATGCCCCAAACCTGCCCTAAGTCTATGTGTATGCATGTAGGTTGGTTGTCATCTGACACGCACGTGAATGGACTACATGGTATAAGAATAGCATGGAGACTAGTTAAATATTATGTTCATATGCTTCTAGAGTTTTCTAAAGATACGAACAAAACGAAAAGCAAATATTTCCCTTTATGATGCCTTACAAAATGAACGATGTTTTATGAAAACATGCTAAGTATAAGTTTTCAAGTATATGTACGTAATGACCATTCTTGGCAGCCCTTTTTTATGCAACCGAAGTATTTATTTGTATGCATGTGATGGATGACTATACGTAGTAGGTATTGGATGTAGTTGTTTAAAATGAAAATGTGAGGCTTGTGCCTCATGCTATTAGGAACTTATGCTTTAAGCGATGCAAGAAAGTGTTTCAAAATGTCCCTATGAACTTATCCTTTATGGATGCCACGAACCGATAGTTCAAATGATGCCTTAAGTGATGTTTAAGCTTATGCTTTTAAATGACATTTTTCCATGAATGAACTGAGTAATGAAAGAATGAAAGAAACGACTAAATGAATGAATGCTATGATGTATGAAAATACATAACGGCCATGATGAACAAACGAGCGAATAAGGGTACTAATGAAAGGGCAGATTGCAATGTCGGGAAGTAGTGCTGGCGGTGCACCCAGTATTGCCCCCAGACCGATGAATTCCCAACCCGCGGCTATGGGAGAAATCAGGGTCCAAAGGAAGACCTGATAACCCTAGCACACAGGGTGTAATAGTGTTTAAAGGCCAATGGAAAGTGATAAAAGAATGCACGAGTCTTCGGACTCTTTAAGAAATGAAGGCACGTGGTGGGAAAAAGTGTTTTACGAAAAGAAAACTTCTTTTTAATAAAATCCCCACCTAGTGATGTTTTAAAAATGAATGTATGCTTATTGTCTTGTATGTATATATGTATGAGTGATGAATGAATGACTGAAATCCTATATTGCGATATTTTTATGGTATGAAGTAATGCTTATGAGTATTCGACTCATTTTAGTTTTTATGTATGTCCCTCCCTCCTGAGGAACTAAATGAGCAGAATGCGTCAGGACGAACACGCTCCAAGGGAAAGAGCACAAAAGTCTAGGCATGAGAGTTTTAAATGGATGAGAGACCTTTTTATTTTAAGTTTGATGTTTGTCCGTTGTAAACCTCTTTTATTCTCAACGCATGTTTTATTTTTTGATGTAGAGTCTTGCACCCTAGGTATGGAAATAAAAAGTTTTAAAACGAACAGTAATTCTCGTCGTCCTTTCTAAAATCATTTTTTAAAAAGTCTCACCACATGGACGGGCGTTACAGGGTAGTATCAGAGCAAGACCTAGGTTATGCCAGACTCTATAAAACTTTTCAAAATAAAAGAGAGAAAAATTTCCAAGGTAAGAAAACTTTTGAAAAGAGAATTACAAGTGAAGGAAAAATCTAGACTAACGTCTTCCCAAGGTATGTCTTGTTCTACAGTAAGTATAAGAAAGTATTTTATTCTAATGCTATGATATTTTCAAGATATGACATAATTAATGCATGCATGTCAGACTGACACCTAGTAAGAGGTAGTGATGTTAAGTGCATAGAATGTAGGAGGTGTCAGGGATTGGGCGTAGTTAGAAGATAAGGAATGGATGATGGAATGTTAGGACATGTAAAAATAGTTGCTTGCCAGTTGAGGAATAGATTAGGGATGTTAGAGAGACTGTGTAACGCCCCATCCCCGAGGGTCTGGAAAGTTAACTCATGTTACCTAATAATCAACTTCATCATTGCTAAAATACTTCCAAAAGCTCTAAATCAAACGTAAACACTTCCAATTTAAAAAATACACAAACTCATTTATCAAATCCTCGATACAGTAACCCGAAAAAATATATCAACTTCTTTATAGGTCACTTAAACTCAAATTTCAATAATATAATGATAGACTCTAAGTTCCCAACACTATAAAGAAATTTTGATTCAAACTAATTTCCTCGATATAATTAATTCTTCAAAATGTCATGTCATCAGAACACAATGAGATTTCTTAACAAAAAATGCCATTACTCATCGAAACTTTCTATTCTTATGGTATGTTTGGGTAGTGAGAAGTGTTGAGAATATTTGTGAATAATTATGAGTAGAGATTGAAGTGAGTTTGTGGGTCCCATTGAGAGTATTTTGAGTTGTTTGGATGTGTGAAGTATGTTGAGTTGTTGACTTTTGAGTAGGTAGTTGAAAAATATGTGGGTCCCATAAATATTATAGTGATTTTATTTTTAGTAATAAATATTATAATGATTTTATTATAGTGATTTTTTAATATTAATAAATATTGTACTGATTTTATTTTACTTTTATATATAATAATGATAAATATTATAATAATTTTATTTTTAATTTATATATAATAGTGATTTTATTTTTTATTTATATATAATAGTGATAATATTTTTTATTTATATATTATAGTGATTTTATTTTTTATTTATATATTATAATGATTTTATTTTTTATTTATATATAATAGCGATTTTATTTTTTATTTATATATAATAGTGATAATATTTTTTATTTATATATTATAGGGATTTTATTTTTTATTTATATATTATAGCGATTTTATTTTTTATTTATATATTATAACGATTTTATTTTTTATTTATATATTATAGCTATTTTATTTTTTATTTATATTTAATACTGATAAATATTATAGTGATTTTATTTTTTATTTATATATTATAGTGATTTTATTTTTTATTTATATATTGAGTGATTTTATTTTTTATTTATATATTATAGTGATTTTATTTTTTATTTATATATTATATCGATTTTATTTTTTATTTATATATAATAGTGATAAATATTTTTTATTTATATATTATAGTGATTTTATTTTTTATTTATATATTATAATGATTTTATTTTTTATTTATATATTATAGTGATTTTATTTTTTATTTATATATTATAGTGATTTTATTTTTTATTTATATATTATAGTGATTTTATTTTTTATTTATATATTATAATGATTTTATTTTTTATTTATATATTTAGCGATTTTATTTTTTATTTATATATTATAGCAATTTTATTTTTTATTTATATATTATAGCGATTTTATTTTTTATTTATATATTATAGTGATTTTATTTTTTATTTATATATTATAGTAATTTTATTTTTTATTTATATATTATAGCGATTTTATTTTTTATTTATATATAATAGTGATAAATATTTTTTATTTATATATTATAGTGATTTATTTTTTTATTTATATATTATAATGATTTTTTTTTATATTTAATAGTGAGAAATATTATAATGATTTTATTTTTTATTTATATATAATAGTGATAAGTATTATAGAATGTTTGTAAATAGTTATGAGTAGAGATTGAAGTGGGTTTGTGTGTCCCATTGAAAGTATTTTAAGTTGTTTGGCATGTGAAGTATTTTCAAAAGTACGAGAATACTTGGAAAGTGTTTAGGATACTTTAGTACCCAAACATAGTCTTAATCCATTATTCTTTAGTCATCTCACCCAATACTTCATAGTCTTGATCCTCAGCTGAAACATCCAAAATCATCTGAAAATATTGGAGATAAGGAGGTGAGTTATCAACAATTTAATAAGCAGAGAACATATACTTGTATCTAAACATGAGCATTTTCAAAAAGATTCAACATGTAGAAACAAAACATTTCATTTTTATATGCAAATTTCAAAAACGTGTTATCAGAAGATCAAAGTGACTTTTCAATCTTTTTATACTAAAAAACCATTTTCATATTCAAAAACCAATTATTCATATTCAAATACCATTTTCATATTCAAAAACCAACTATTCATATTCAAAAATCCGTTTCAAATTCAAAGAGCCTTTTTATACTAAAAAACCATTTTCATATTCAAAAACCAACTGTTCATATTCAAATATCCGTTTCAAAATCAAAGAGCCTTTTTCTATTAACAAAAAAAAACCATTTTCATATTCAAAAATACTTTGGCATAACATAACTGAACATCTTCATCTTATTATATCGTATTGTATCATATCATGTCATATCATATACCATGTTTAACCCCCGTGGTAGGGTTGTGCTATTCCCGGTGGCCAAACCAGGCAGTATCATATTGTGAAACTTTTCCTTTTTCAATCTCGGAGTCCCGAGTGTGTACATAGGAAAGAACACATAAAAGACTACTTTGTTTCCAAAGTGGGTGCAACCATATCATATCATATCATATCATGTTGATACCAACCATATCACATGAACCAGTTTCATCATATCAGAACCATATTCAGAATTAGAATAAAAACATATAAGTATATCAAAGGTCTTTCATATCTATATCATATCAAACTATATGCTGAACATATTCATATCATTTTCATTTTATCATAAACAAACCCAAATCATTTTCATATCATATGTACAAAAATTCACAGATATTGTATTCACTCTTTTGCATATTTCAAAAACATGTAAAATATTGCTCATGTCTATACAATTCATGTCAAAAGCATTTCTTTTCTCTTTCATACGTATCTCATGAGTGAATACAAAACATATACTGAGGTTGTTTTTCACATTTTCTTTTTAAAATAATATACACATTTTTACAAATCAACCTCAGTTCATTTCTTTTTATGCAAATCTAATTTAGCATAAGAACCCCACTTACCTAGACTTCTTAGCTTATTCAGAAATTCTCCACAACAGTATTGAACAATTGTCAATCGTCACTTATAAAAATTCATGTAACTTAAATAAATCTCCATTGAACAAATAAATTCTTATATTACACCTGAAGTACCTATTTTAATTCCTAAAAACTTAAAATTCTCTTAACTCGGGCAGGTTTGGGGGGTAAGATAAGAATTTTGTATTTTGTTTTAGTATTTAAAATATTATATTTTAGTATTATTAATGTTTTGGGATTTGAAAAAGTTGAATTGTTTATTATATTTTGTATAGAGATTTGAAAAATGTGTAATGATGAGATGAGAATTTTGTATCTCATCCCACCCCCCCCCCCCAAACCTACCCATGTCATCCCTTTCTAAATTCATCAATATCCACCATAACCAACGTCAAATTCAAAATACCAATATTTAAACTCGAAATAGCCAACCAGACTGCAGAATATTTGTTAGTGCAAAAATATATTTAAATCTCAAGAAATTCTTTGGAAAATTACTTACAGTGCTAAAATATAATTTCCGAACGATCACAGAGGTGCAAGAGGTAGCAGCACAACCACACAACAATGCAAAATGCACTATGGTCGTGGGTCTCAAAATACTAGATTTTCAACGGGGACAAATGAAGACTTGAGATTGCTAGGAAAGGGCTTTAGAGGTGGTGATGAAACTAATGGTGGCACTAGTTGGCCATGGGTGGCGGCGTGGGCTACAGTTGGAGGCCAAAAAGCTCAAATCGAAAATGGAGATGGATGGGCTTCATCGATGGCGGATTGGGGCAGAGGAAGGGTAGGTTAGGTAGCTGGGAGGCCGCCGGTACTATGGTGAAAATATGGTGGCCGATGATGGCGCGACGGCAGTATTAGAGCACAAAAACCGCCGGGCTTCAAGCCGTGAGTTAAGGCTAATGGCAGCGATGGAGGAGCTGGAAACAGAGGGGGGTGGTCTCCGGCTGAAGGGAAAGAAAATGGGATGGGCAGTGACGACCACGGATGGTGCACAATAGCACTTGGGGCTGACGAAGCAAACAGACGGTGGAGAGGGGAGGGAGCTCGCAAGCATGGGAGGAAGAAGCAAAGGAAAAAAGAGGAGAAAAAGAAAGGGAAGAAGGAAAAGGAAAAGGAAAAGAGGGAAAAAGAAAAAAAAAAAGTAAGGGAAAGAAATGAGATCTAATCCTCACAACTTAGGTCACAAAAATGATCCTACGAAAAGAATTTCAAAACAGTAAGTTGAATAAAATAGTTTAAACGTAGAGACTAGTTAAAAATAATAATAATAAAAATCTAACAATACAATAATTTTAAAGTCCAAGTTGAAACTAAATTAAAGTAAAGAATCATTTAAATGCAAAACAATAATTAATACCAAGAAACCACATCATAATAAATTTCACAACTTAAAATTTATAAAATAAATTCAACAAAAAATCTGATAAATTTCAAACAAGGGAACCAACATTTAAAATAATTAAAATAATCATTCAATTAAAATACACTCAAAATATGGGGTATCACAGACTGTGATAGTTAGGAAGCGCATGAACGACCACAAGCTGAGCTAGGATCGAGATGGAAGATGAGATGGCGACTTCAAGCCTTGCTGGCAAGAATCTTAGTATGGATGGTATGAGTGCTACATGATGGATGGGGTCAAGTATTTGGAACTGACTTCAAGCATGTCGACAGAGGAGTGACAAGATGTGAGGGCAAAGTTCTATGCAAGAAGTGGCTGAGATGCTGAACATGCATGAAGGAACGTGAAGACGACGCGAGAGATAATATGAACGGGTCCATAGTAAGGGTAAGAAAATTTTGAGGACATTGCGCGAATTTCAAGGATGCTAAGCAAATTTCGGGGACATAATTTATTATAAGGGAAGGATGTAACATCCTGCTCCTTCTTCTCTCTCTTCTCTCTAATGGTGAGCAAATTCTGAGGATGGAATTTATTATAAGGAGGGAAGGATGTAACATCTCACTCCTCTCTAATGATGAGCAAATTTCGAAGACAAAATTTATTATAAGGAGAGGAGGATGTAACAGTCCGCTCCTTCTCTCCAGCGATCGTGAGTGTCGTTCTACATGTCGAACCTCGAAGGCGTGTTTTTAATGTTAGCAATTGATTTTTAAAGTACGCCCAATGTTTTAAAGCCATCAAATAATTTAAATGTCCTGGAAATATTTATATGGGGTATTTCTAGTATTATTGGACCTAGCCTAATGATTTTAAGGAAGAGAATTGTAATATTTTTAAAGAGCTCTAAAAATATTATAATTGTGGAAAGTCATTTTATCTAAATGATTTTAGTTATTTAAAATATTATGGTATTTAAATTATGTTGAAAACTCTAATTAATTAAATGGTTTTATTCTCTTAAAGATATTTAGCAAAACTTCATCATTTATTTAATGATGAAAGAATATTATATTTTATAAGTTAATGTTTAGTTTAAATCATATTCTATCTTAATTCCCCTTGTTTTTAGTTAGTTAAATCAGTGTTTAAATCTCCACCGTTGGATAGCCAAAACCCTAGATCCGATCCTCGAAATAGTCCTGTTGTAAGGGCACAGTAGTGACCACGACGGAACGGTCACTGCCAAAGCTATTGGCTTCCGACGCCACTGGTCGTGCCGAGCAACAAGCAATGTATGGGTTATCCTCGACGATGGTATAACTCTCTTTCCTTTTAGCCTCGTTATTATGTTAGTTGGTTGGTTGGATTGTAGATTATGCTGTTGGTATTTGTGGAGTTCCTTGTGTTGTGGAGTTTGTTGCATAGCTTGGTGATGTGAAGCATAGCTGTGTACGTGAAGTGTTGAGTGTAGTTGGGAAGTGTGTTGTGTAGTCATGTTGTGGACTGTGCTGTGAAGTGTGGTTGTGAAGTATGTGTTGT
Source organism: Juglans regia (assembly GCF_001411555.2). Lineage (NCBI taxonomy): Eukaryota > Viridiplantae > Streptophyta > Magnoliopsida > Fagales > Juglandaceae > Juglans > Juglans regia. The sequence goes on along the minus strand of NC_049906.1, from coordinate 10,141,974 downwards.
AGTTGCAATGTAGATTGGGAATAGTACACGTGGAGTTTACTCTCATGGCATAGTGTGGATTGGGAATAGTACACGTGGAATGTACTCTCATGGTGTAGTGTGGATTGGGAAGAGTGAAGTGTACTCTGCGTGGCGTGGTGTGGGTTGGGAAGAGTACACGTGGAGTGTACTCATGGCATAGTGTGGATTGGGAAGAGTACACGTAGAGTGTACTCTCGTGGCGTAGTGTGGATTGGAAGGAGTACACAAGGAGTGTACTCCATATGGTGAAGTAATGCACCAAGTGGCATGTGTGCGATAGTGGTGATGTGGTGTAGTGTGTTATGAAGGGAGTACACGTGGAGTGTACTCCATGTGGTGGAATGATGCACTGTGTGGCATGCGTTGTAGTAGTGCATGGTGTAGTGTGTTGTGAAGGGAGTACATGTGGAGTGTACTCCATGTGGTGAAATAGTGCACCGTGTGGCATGTGTACCATAATGGTGATGTGGCATAGTATAATGTGAAGAGAGTACACGTGTACTCTCGTGACGTAGTGTGGATTGGGAAGAGTGCACGTAGGGTGTACTCTGTCTGGTGTAGTGTGTCATGAGGGAGTACACATGGAATTTTATCCATATGGTGAAGTAATGCATGGTGTGGCGTGTGTGCCACAATGGTGATGTGTCATAGTGTGATGTGAAGGGAGTACACATGGAGTGTACTCCATGTGGTGTAATGATCTACCGTGCGGCCTGTCATTAAGATATGGATGGTTGAGTAGTTGAGGAGCGTAGAACGTGATGAGTAATGTCGGGAACTGTGGAACAGTGTCCCGAAGTAGCTATAATGTGACAGGTACTCCTAATGACGGGTGTCCCCGTGTTATAGCTGTTGTACGTGTGAAGTGACGGAATGGTGTAAGAGTGACGTAGCAGGAACTTGACAGGGTGTCACGATGTGGTAAGAGTACGTGAGGAATTGTACTCGTGATGAGTTAGGAGTTGGTGTAAAAGTGATGTAGCGAGATGACAGGTGACGTGACAAGGTCACAGTGTAGCTTGGGAGTAGTCTCAAGCTACGTGACGTGACGTGACGTAAGGTGTTGTTGTGAATGCAATCCTATCGTGTTAAGTATTGGGATGAACTTGTAACGGAAAGGGAAGTAGGAAGACTCCTGCCAACCGAGTAAGAGAAAGTTGATATCGGACTATGATGCTTGTTTACACAAGTAGGTGACCAACATATTATACGTTGATCTTAGGTGAAAAAGGAGATAAGGTACATGTGTATTTGGTAAACATGTATTGGATGGATTTACCATACGTAATGGGTAATCTATCTTGAGCATAGGTACACGATGTTTAAGCCTTAGAGTTTGCTTAAAGTCGTGTGGTATGCATGGATGAGGATGAGGATGATGGGAAGCGTAGGCTTGAATGTAGGAAGTGATGTGTGTATTGTCTAGGATTGGGATGCGTGACTTAGTGGGTCTGAGTCATGCATCGGGATGAGGTTAATAGGAAGAGTAAGGTGTAGGTCCTAATGTCTTAACCCTAAGGTGAATCAAGGAGGCCCACTTTAGTGGATGAGCACTCAAGGTAGGACATTGAGTTTGGAAGAGGTAGTGACCGTAAGTGGATCCCCGAAGGTTTTAGCATAGTATGAGACACGTAAGAGCCTGGGATAGATAGAAGGAGAGTGTTTCCAAATAAAGTGTAGTTATATTTCTAGTTTAGTTGCTTATGTACAAGATAGAGAATGACGCTAAGGTTATATGTATGCATATAGGTTGATTGTCATCTCGCACGCACGTGAATGGACTGCATAGTATGAGAATAGCATGGAGACTAGATAAGTATTATGTTCATACGCTTCTAGAGCTTTCTAAAGATACGAACAAAACGAAAAGAAAATATTTCCCTTTATGATGCCTTACAAAATGAACGACATTTTATGAAAATATGCTAAGTATAAGTCTCCAAGTATACTTACGTAATGGCCATTCTTGGCAGCCCCTTTTTATGCAACCTAAGTATTTAATTGTATGCATGTGATGGATGATTATACATACGTAGTAGATATTGGATGTAGTTGTTTAAAATGAAAATGTGAGGCTTGTGCCTCATGCTTTTAAGAATTTATGCTTTAAGTGATGTGAATAAAGTGTTTTTAAATGTTCTTATGAACTGATGCTTTATGGATGCCACGAACTGATGGTTCGAATGATTCCTCGAGTGATGTTTAAGCTTACACTTTTCAATGACGTTTTTCCATGAATGAACCGAGTAATAAAAGAATGAAATAAATGACTAAATGAATGAATGCTATGATGTATGAAAATACGTAACAGCCATGATGAATGAACAAACGAATGAGGGTACCAATGAAAGGGCAGATTGTAATGCCAGGAAGTAGTGCTTGTGGTGCATCCAGTACTGCCCCCAGACCGATGGATTCCCAACCCGCGACCACAAGCAGAATCAGGGTTCAAAGGAAGACCCGACACACGGGGTGTAATAGTGTGTAAAAGCCAATGGAAAGTGATAAGAGAATGCACTAGTCTTCGGACGGACTTTTTAAGAAATGAAGGCACATGGTGGGAAAAAATGTTTTACCAAAAGAAAACACCTTTTTAATAAAATCCCCCACCTAGTGATGTCTTAAAATTGAATGTATGCTTATTGTCTTGTATGTATGTACGTATGAGTGATGAATGCATGACTGAAATACTATGTTGCTATATTTTTATGGTATGAAGTAATGTTTACTGAGTATTCGACTTATTTTAATTTTTATGTATGCCCCTCCCTCTTTTGGAACTAAATGAGCAGAACGCGTCAAGATGGACACAATCTAAGGGGAAGAGCACGGAAGTCTAGGCATAGGAGTTTTAAATGTATGAGAGGCCCTTTTATTTTAGGTTTGATATTTTTTCGTTGTAAATCTATTTTATTCTCAAAGCATATTTTTTTTATAACGTTGAGTCTTGCACCCTGGGTATGGAAGTAAAAAGTTTTAAAACGAATGGTAATTCCCGTCGTCCTTTCTAAAATCATTTTCTAAAAAGTCTCACTACAAGAACGGGCGTTACACTACTTCTACAAGCATTGGCAATGAGTTGGCACCACTCCCGCGTAGATTTGATCTCGTGTTAGACAAATTCCTTGAAAGAGGAGGGTTTTATGGGGTTTGGATCAAAGCTAAATAGGTATTTATTTGAGGATTGTGTAAAAATATCACAGGATTAAGATATTTTATATTGGTAGAGGATTAATGCGATCAATTCTATTTGGTGTCCTAATTCTTTCTATGATTGTAGTTATTTAAAGTCTCTATAGAGAGTTAAAGAAATAGTAATCTAATGTTGAAAACTTAATGTTGGGAGAGTTGATGTTGTTGCCAGTAGTGATAGTAATTTGATGATGAACTTGATGTTGGCAAAGTTGGTCTTGGTCTTGGCATAGCCAAAGTTGCAAGTGTAAACATAAAATAATCTTTAGCAGTAAATTAAATTGGTAATTGCTTGCAGAACACCGTGAAAGCAGCATCCAAGATTCCCGCAGCAACATAAATCCTTAAGATATAGAAAATGGATAGTTTTAGCTGTCAATTGTATTATAGGAAAGCCTAGCTATGTAAAGCTTATGTTTCTCCTTCTGTATTGCATTGTTACATGAGTATAGAATTTATGTACAAACCCTCTATGTGGGGTGTATTCATCTTGTAACAACAACTATATAAATGATACATGGACTTTCTCTATCTCAACCTGTGAGATAGAAATTCTCAAAACATCTTCATGGCATCTAGTGCCTAACGGGTTGATAAAGAGATTTCTTTTAAGATCTCCATGGCTTTACCCACTTCATCCATCTCCGTTCTTCCATCAGATGACTATCCATATCTTGTTACTCAAAATATTGCCAATTATGTCGCTCTAAAACTCACATCTACCAACTTTCTTTTATGGAAGACGCAAATGTTGAATATCCTTGACAATTACAATATCCAAGGCTTCATTATTGGTGAGACTCCCATCGCCATTTCTCATCAATGAAGAATTTGAACCTCAACCAAACCTTCTCCTTTGGAAATTGAGATGGTTTGACAAATTAATCAAGGGTTGGCTTACATCCACTTTATCTAAAGCAGTCCTTGGCATTGTTGTTGGTCTTAACACTACCACAAAAGTTTGTAGTGCTCTTGTGCACGCCTTTGATCTATTTCTTCATATCGCAGCCTTGCTCTTAAGCAAAGGGTTGTTTCCATCACAAAAGGAACATGCGCTTAAAGTGACTATTTGAGAAAGTTCAAGACAATCTGCAATGGGCTTGTTGCTGTCAGCAAGCTTGTAGCTGAACACAAAAGATCTTGGTGGTTGCTAGACAATCTTTGCAAGGGATTTCAAGTTTTCTCACCATTATGCTTCGACCGCCTATTCCTACATATTCTGAAGTAGTTACCTTGCTTGAGAGTCATGTACAGAGATACAAACTTGACACGCCTAACTCCTCTCCAATGGCTTTCCATGGTCAACAGCCCAACAAAAATAAGAATTAACAATGCAACTCAGCCTCCTTCAACTCCAAAGGTTGTGGTTTTTTCCAAGGCCAAAACAACTCTTCCAAATCATCTTCTCAACAACTTGGGAAATCCTTTGCCAACCATCAGTCTCGTGGTCATCCTAGCAACAACCCTTCCTGTAACAAACCTTTTTCCGAAGGAGGAAGTGCTCTATCATATTTGCAACAAAAGGAATCTCACTACTCTGTGATTTAACCTCTTTAACTATTCATTCACTTTTGATAGTCTCCCTCCTAATTTAGCATCTATCAAATTATATTAAAAACAAGAATTTTCATGGCATCCCAATACCAGTGCTACAGATTGCATGGCTGGTAATCAAGGTAATCTTCACTCTTTAACTTCTTATTATGGCACTGATGGAGTAATGGTTGGTAATGGAAACGTCCTACCTATGAGTGGTTACCATTCATTTTTACAAAGTTCATTGTGACTTGTGGGGATCGGCTACCACTGACCTCATTTGGATATAGAAACACTATCAACTCATCTCATCTCATCATTACAACTTTCTCAAAATTCCATACAAAATATAATAAACAATTCAAATTTTCAAATCCCAAAATAATAATAATTTTAAAAAATAATATCTTGACAATATTTTATTCAACTTATCTAAAACCATCTCATCTCATCTCATCTCACTATCCAAATGAGCAATTCTTCATAGTTAACTCCATTTCGACATAAATCTAAATTAGCTGCAACCTTCACTTAATTTCACAAGTTTGTTTCTTCCAAAGTGATGAAGGTGCTGAATTTGTAGCTAAGACTCTAGCTGAATATTTGCAAACCAATGGAATTCATCATCAATCAACTTGTCCTACACACCAATCAACACCTTCCTTACTGCACCAAGACTTCGTTACATCTGTAGCTCCTTCCTCACCTGCCATGGAAGTTGCTGCTACCATACAGCTACCTCAACTTCCTTTACAAACTAGGTCAAAGCATGGGGTTTACAAGCCCAACCCTCGCTATGCCAATCTTGACATTGCTTAGATGATTCCAGCAAAACCCAAGACTATCAAAATTGCCAAGAGCCATCCTGGTTGGACTGTTGTGATGAATGAAGAATTATAGGCTCTTGCTACCAATAAGACTTGGACTTTAGTCCCAAGAACCTCAATCATGAATGTTATAGCGTGTAAATGGGTTTGCAAGGGAGAATTTAAGGCAGATGGCACCTTGAAGATGCTTAAAGCTTGACTTGTAGCAAATGGTTTTAACCAAGTGGATGGTATAGACTACTAAGAAACATTTTCTCCTATTGTTAAACTTGCTAGCATTAGAGTTTTTCTTACTCTTACAACTGTTAAACATTGAGAGTTTCGGCAATTGGATGTTAGGAACACATTTTTGCATGACTACCTCTATACTCCACTTTATACGCATCAACCTCCAAGGTATGTGGATTCCACTCACCCTTCACATGTGTGCCAACTGCATCGAGCTCTCTATGGGAAGAAACATGCCCCTAGAGCCTAGTTTGATAGGCTTAGTAACATTCTACTATAACTTGGATTGTACTAAAGCTCAATAGAACCAAATCTTTTCATTTGCCACCCAACACTTGGTGTTCTCATCATTTTACTGCATGTAGATGATATGGTTGTCACTACAGACAACTGTTGAAGGCACTTGGTTATCTATCCTCTTACAAGATCATGGAGTTCCTTTAACCAAAGCACTGTCACTGCATTGTGACAACCTCAGTATGCTATGCATGACCATTAATCCAATTTTATATGCTATTACAAAACACATAGAACTCGGTTATAACTATGTTAGAGAAAGGGTAGCTCTTGGAACCTTGGGGACTCTCTATATGTCACCTCTCTTAGTTAACTTGTAGATCTTTTTATTGAGCCCCTGCTCAAGGTTCCTTTTCAGTCAATAAGGAGCAAACTTGGCCTTTATTCTCCCCCACAACCAGGAGCAAAACCCAATAGGTCCAGTTTCAGTTTTTTAGTAAAATAATTGAGATTCTATCCATTTTTTTTTTAATTTGTTTATATAGAGTCCACACATTAATCCAAAAATCTCAAAAGGATAGAATTGAATTTTGTAGTGACGTATTTCTTGATAATATGACTATTATTTGCCTCTCTAAACTATTACTCCTGCCAAATTCTTACTTAGTCCCTAATTTACAAAAGTTGGGAGTAAAGTGATTACCGTATAGGTTCTATCATAAACCTTTGTTAATTAATTTTCCATAGCGGGAAAATGAACCCTCAATATTGATGCTCTCAACATTGTTATTATTCATCTCTAGTGTATTATTGAATAATGGAATGTATTTTAGATGACTCTACGTAAAAGCTAATGTTACATACAGTCTTAGGGTGTGCAAGCTTTATGCACTGCCTTTAAAAAAATAGAGTCCACCATTAAAAATATATTTTTTTTTATATGGATTCTAGATTTGCCTACTTTTTCAAAAGGAGTATGCAAGGCTTATACACCCTAAGATTGTAAATACAATTGCTTCTTAATGTATAACATGATTAAAAATGACAAAATACCGAACAAAGATAAAAGATAAACTTTTTTGTCCAACTAAGATTGTATATTACTCTTTTATGCACTATCTTACTACATGTGTAAGGGGTTTTCCCCCCTTATCGGCCCACAGAGCAAGCCCACGAAAGGCCACTATGAAGTAAATCAGAAAGCCCAGTTGGAGCCAATGACCTTCCCCTAGAAGGAGTTAGTGGGCCTCTGCAAAGTACCCGGCCCATGAGCAAAATCCATCCACAAAGCAACCCATGCATGGGGAAAGCGGATGGTAGGGTCAGATGGGACTCGCCACCCTGACAAGTCCCCGAGGACTCCCTACCCACTTAAACCTGCACAACCATGTGGGCAGAAAATATGGAGAACGCTTGAACTCCTAACAGCAGGTGTGGATGGGCTTAATAGGGAACATCCGCTAGGTAAAGAGAGTCAGGGAGGCACGCCGCATTAATGGCACCATTACTCGAACCCACGCCACATTAATGACGCCGCCCCAGAAGTCATGCCGTATTAAAACGTTTTGACAAAGGAACAATGAAAAGAACATTAGTTCCTCAAAGTCAAGAACGGGTGATCCCCACCAGAAACCTAGTATAAAACCCGATCTTCAGGTACGAAGAACTCTCTCTGATTCCTCTAAGCTTACACACAAACTACTAAAGGAGATTTTAGCATCGGAGACTCCCCTGCCACCACCAAGGCCCCCTATTCTTTGTGTTTGCTTAAGTGTGCAGGTGAAAGCTTGAAGACTCAAGTTGCTGGAACCCAGCCCAAAGGCACATGAAACATGAGGTTAACAGTGGCATCGTCTGTGGGATTTCTATAGACTTCATGCATCCTTCGTATGCCTGCGACAACCCGTTCTCAGACAACTCGAAGACAGGAAGAAACAACGTCAGTAAACATGGAAGCGAGACTCGCCGCAATGGAACAACTGGTAGAAAAACTAACTACCAAAGTGGAGACCCTCCATAAAGAAAATGAGACACTCAAAGTTGCCACCAACGAGCCAAAAAATGAGGCAGAACCAAGCAACAGCGAGCACATGGGATCCAGGAATGCAGGAGAAGGAGGCAACGTAGAGGAAGAAAAAAAAAACATGCAGGACGAGTTGTGTAACCTCAAGGGGGAGTATGAAGAGATGGTAAGGAAGATGGGCACGTCCTCATCGGTAGACCAATTGCTCACCAGCATAGGCCTCCCATACAACGAGGAGATGATAGCCGTGCCCCTACCACCAAAGTTCCGGGTGCCCCTCATAGACATGTACGATGGGATTAGAGATCGCCTCGAACACTTGGAAACCTTTAGAGCCCACATGACACTGCATGGTTTCCCAGGAGAAGTAGCCTGTAGGGCCTTCCCACTGACTTTGAGGGTGCTGATGGAGTATGGTTCGGGTCTCTGGCACCCGGGTCCAAAGACAGCTTCAAGGATCTGTCTTATTTATTCCTCACACAGTTTATGGAGAACCGAAGAAAGAGACGCCCCGCAGCATACCTCTCCACCATCAAGCAGGGGGAAAATAAGAGCCTGAAGGCATGCCTATCTAGGTTTAACAAAGAGCAGATGACTATGGACGACCGGGACCAGAAGATAACTCTGGTGGCTCTCTTGGGAGGAGTATGGCCCCAATCCCATTTCATGGCAGAGCTGGCGAGAAGAACTCCCGCCACCTTGCGAGAATTCATGGACCAAGCCGACAACTATATTAATGTCAAAGATACACTTCGAGCCTTAACGGAGCCAAGGAGGAGAGAATAGAACATGTGGAGAAAAAGGTGAAGGCGCAGGCCAGAGGCAAGGCTCATGAGAAGCCGGAGAAGGGGCCACAAGACAACAGAAGGGAAGAAACCACTACGAAAGCCTCAGGACCTCGATTTGACAGGCTGGTGCTCGTCATCCAAAAAAATGACAACCAGCCAGCCCAAGAGGACTACTACAAGAGTGCCATCCGTCGTTATTGCACCTACCACTAGTCCCCCACCCATAACACCGGAAATTGTCTTTCCTTGAAAGAGGAAATAGAGCAGGCTGGGCAGCCGAGGCCGTGATACCCCCCCCCCCCCAAAATCGAAGGCCAGAGCGAGAATGAAGGAGGAGGTCGCGGGAAAGAAGTGTGGAGGCAATTAGAAGGCTAAGAAGGGAAGGAAGCTCAAGCTAGAGAGTAGCTGCTCAGGGACCTTAGCATCAAGAAGGGCTGCCACTAAGGAAGATTAGGACCATCGCGGGAAGTTTCATGGGCAGAGGCCCAACCTCATCCGGGCAGAAAGAGCACCCTAGGCGGGAAAGATACCAAGAGGTGTATTCGGCGGAGTGCCGCCCCGCCAAATACATAAGGAACGACCCGGTCCCAATCATTTCCTTTGGAGAGGACGACGAGGAGGGAGTCCTCTATCCGCACAATGATGCCCTAGTAGTAACTATGTTGGTCGCCAACTTCACCACTCGGAGGATCCTTATTAACAATGGTTGTGGCGCCCCCAACCCCCGCTTGGGATTTGGCAGAATACTGAAGTGCTAGGATAGACAACACAAGGTTCCATACCCCCATACATGACAGATAAGATGTAATGCACCTAATGATAACTAGCAGTATGTAGTATATCGCAACAAAAAGAGGGTCATTTTCCAAAAGTGATCCCCTAACCTAGATCTTTATCCTAAGTGAGAATCGGGCTTCACTCGCTTCTCTAAAGCATGGTCCTTGTCTCGATTGTAGCTTCTTTTAAGCTTCTCAATGTCATGAAGTATTTCAGTAATTGTTCAATCGATTGACTCAAGATGGTCCAAAATGGAAAGCTCATCGAACCTAAGACCATTTTAGGCACGATCCTCTCCAGAGGAGGTGCCATCCTCTTGCGCTTCATCATTAGTGCCCTCTTGGGTTCTTGTCATGACTTCTATCATTTCAAGTAGGGGAATGATAGTGGAGAATATAACAATGAGATTTCGAGAAATCTCAATAAGTAAACAAATAACATGTAACAGATATCGTGAGCATATGAAAACAAACATAACAATGAATGCATGGACATGAGACTTTACTTATGCATTTGACTTTTCAAAAAAAAAAGACATCATGTAAAACATAACTTTCATAACATTTTCATTCATAAAACATTATTTCTTCATTTCATACTTGTTCATATAACATAGCTTTGAGCTCGAGGCCTTTCTTAACTTTAACATATAATTTGATACCTTACGGCTCCCCTATGCACCGTGTGTTCCCCGCTAGTTACCGCATCAACCATTGGCTATTTTGACCAAGGTGACTACGTCTTACTTTTAAACTTTCAAATTACGGTAGCTCGCTTTTCGCCTTCACTGTAGGGCCCACTAGCTTTAGGTGTGATCCCGCTCCAGTATCCTTTTCTTTTATGAACCATTCGAGATCCGTCGACAGTACTTCACCGACCCAAGGGTTATCCCTCCATTTTAAACACTCATGAGAGGACAGAGGAGTTCCACTAGAACATTCCCCCGTCCTAGCCTTTAGGGTCGTGATAAAAACTTTGAGACTCTTTTTCTTTCAAAACATTTTCACAATCCCATGCATGTGATATAACAATGAAACTTAGAACTTTCATGAGATACATGCAAATGTCGAATGCTTCATTATGATCATATAACATTCAAACATGAAATTCTAATACATTTCGCGTTACGACTTGAAAATATTAGAACATGAGAACATGTTCTTTTATAAAAATTCTAAGGCATTGAATATCAATTAAGAAACAAATATTCAATACTTTCCATATAATGGCCGAAACATACAAACCCTTGAAACATCAATTGATCATACCTCATCCATATGTAATAACCATGACCTTTAAGTTGATAACATGCATTCCAATCGACTTTTTCATGAACTTAGAATCTTTTAATGTATTAAACAAAATTTTAACAATGAATACTCATGGGTGGCCGAAACAATCTAGTGATCATAGACAAACATTTTCTTGAACTTGGTCTCATACAAGATTCGGTCAATAACAAACATTGTGCAATCCGAACCCTAATATGGTTTTTTATTCCATTTTCATAACATAAATACATTCCAAAGGCCATTCTATTCATACATTAGATAATCATGCTATAAAGAGATTATATCACATGGAAGAAACATTAATATCATAAACAATCATATAAAACTAAGAAACCAACAAGTTCACATGACATATACACAAAATATCCGAGTACAAGTTAGAAGTGTACTTACAAAAATCTGTAATATATAGCAAGCAAGCTGAAAAGACATATAGTACTCGTTAGGTTCATCATTCAAGAAAAACTCTAACCCATGTGGTTAAGTATTGTGCTCTTGACATCTTTTTCCAAGAAAAAGACTTCAAACATTCAGACCCTTCTTCCTTGAATATGAAACTTAACTACAACAAAACCCTAGCTCGTAGTGACACTAGAGTCGTGGCCTTTAACCTAAAAAACATCATGCTTGTTGCTTCTATCTTCCTTGAAGAAAAACTCTAATCTAACCATGTGCATAAAAACGTAGGTTCATATGGATAAACCTCTCAAAATATGAGCTAACTCCTCTAGCTCAAGTGTGTGTATGTGTGTGCATGAGTTCTAGATGAACTTGCTAAAACCGAAACTCCATCCCCCTTAAAACCGTGTGTGATTGTGTAGTAAGGGAAATGTTGGCTTCATACCTTCTAGACTCTCCTCTTGGAAGTATCTTCTAGTTTTGCTTACCCTTCAGATCATGTTTAGATGAGAAGAAAGTATTGTTGAGAGTGTTTGGATGGTGAGAAAGTGATAAAAAGTTGGAGAGAAGGTGATGGCCGAATACTTCAAGAGCAATTCACAAAGTGACTACGAGTCCTAGGGTTTTCGGCTCCTCTCCCTTTTATAGACACAAAAAGCTTCTTGCATAAGCCAAGCACATTTGCATGGTTGCCAAGTGGCGTCTCACCCTAAAGCCTCTTCCTCTATCTCATCATTTGATTGTGTTGGAAACACATTGGGATTCCCTTTGGACAAGTGGCGCTTCCTTCCTCAAAATCGAAGCCTCTTTACTCTTTTGCCCCTTCATTTCATGTCTTGGTTCAATAAATCTCATGGCTAAAAGGTCTTTGTCAAGCTTGCAATCTTTCTTAATCTCCTACATGTGTGCATGAGTGCCAAGAGGCCTATAAGGAGTGTGTGTGTGTGTGTGTGCGTGCGCGCGCATGCGCATGGGCTGCCGAAACTTCTCTCTCTTACCTAGAAGATCTTCTTTCACCAAAATTTTGGATAAGTATGTAATTGGTCCAATTTTGCACAAAAATCCTTGCCCTAGCTGTCCATGTCAAGGTATCTTACACAAGATTTCCTTATAGAAACCCTAGGTGTGTAGACCTTTCTTCCCAAACTTTATTTTGCCCTTTCCTAAGACAAAACATTTTACCTATTTTTTGCATGTATGACACAAGGCAAAAAACAAATCTTCCTTCTCCATGGTTGCCATGCATGGCCTCTTGGCCTTCCCTAGGCTCCACTTTTCCATAACCTAATCATTCCCTTCTAGAACATCTTTCTCATAGTGACAAGTGTCACAAAGTTTCTTCCTACAAGCAAACCTTCATGCATGCATGACACATGGCAAGAAGAATAGTTTATATCCTATGGTAGGCATGTAAAGCCAAACCCTAGATCCTTCTTACTTCTCTTCCCTCATTTCCATTTAAATTCATCAAGTCCTAAACATAAGCTCTATTGGATGACAAGTGGCATGCTAGAACTTGAGTTGGGCGTGAGCCCTAGTTCCATTGGGCTTCAAACCCTAATTTCTTATGAAGGTCAAAACTCTCATGGGCTTATGAAAAAGAAAATAATTCACACAAAAAACCTAGAAAGTCTTGGTCGTCACAATGGTAGCTCCGCAAATATCCTATTCTGGGAAGCCTTTATGCAAATGGGAATAAATGCCTCCCAACTTCAACCAGCCCCCATGCCGCTGAAGGGCTTCTCCGGGAACATGGTCCAGCTAGTCAAAACCATTACATTGTTCGTCTTGGTGGGCAGTGCCCCCTCGACGGCCTTTGTCATGGTCAATTTTTTTGTGGTGAAGGCCCCTTCATTATACAACTCCATAATCAATCGACCCACCCTCAACAACTTAAGGGCGATAACATCAACCTACCACTTGAAGATGAAGTTCCCAACTGCTCAGGGGGTGGGATAAGTTTGAGGAGAACAGGTCCTAGCACAAAAGTGTTACGCGCAAGAATTAAAGCCAAAGAGTGGTGGGGTACACATGGTCCACGTCCATAGGACGCTAAGCATTTGCAGGAGCTTCACTGAGAATGGACCTTATGACTTGTAATTTACATTTCCGCATCGATGTATAAATTCTATTTGAAAATGTGGCTTTTTAGGAATAAAACATAATCTCCATCAATGTAATATCCATCAACATAATCTCCACCAACGTAATCTTCATCAACATAATTTGTATCAAAGTAATCTCCATCAGCGTAATCTCCATTAATGTAGTCTTCATCAATGAAATCTCCACCAACGCAATCATCACCAACGAAATCTCCATCGACAACTACGTACCTTCCCGTGAGGCACCAAAAGGATGAGTCACGCTAGAGGCTGCTCTATCCTTCTTGAGATGGAGAGCGAGCCAGCCCTCGGTTGCCTGATACTTACCTTCCTCGTGAGCTTCAACAGGCGGGAGCGGGGACAGTCTCACACTACCCGACAACTTACCTTTCCGTGGGAGATGGGAGATAGAGGCTATCTCACCCCTTCTGCAACAGAGAGTGGGTCCAGTCCCTCAGCTACCTGACATCTTACCCTGACCTCCGCCACTATGAAGAGTGGGATCAGCGTCAGCCTGATCCAACACTTACCTTTCTTGTGATGTCAACGAGCAGGAGCGGGTCTAGTCTCAAATTGTCCGACTACTTACCTACCCACGAGGGCTAAAAGCGAGCAGACGACCCAACTTCCCTCGCGGGGAGAGCGAGTCCAACTCCCCTAACAACTTACCTTGCCTCCATCATGGCGAAGTGTGGACCAACTTCTTAGCTGTCAGACATTTACCTCCCCACGAGGCACCAAAAGGATGGGTCACGCCAGTGGCTGCTTTATCCTTCTCGTGATGGAGAACGGGCCAACCCTCAACTGCCCGACACTTAGCTTCCTCGTGAACGTCAACAAGCGGAAGCGGGAGCGGGAGCGGGAGCGGGTCCAATCCCAAACTACCCAATAACTTACCTTCATGCAAAAGATAAAGGGTGAGATGAGCCATAAAGCCATCTCACCCCTCCTGCGATGGAGAGCAGGTCCAACTCCTTGGATGACCGACAACTTACCCCGACCTCCGCCACAACGAAGAGTGGGATCAACGCCAGTTTAACCCAACACTTACCTTCCCTGTGATGTCAATGGGTGAGAGCGAGTCTAGTCTCAAACCGCTCGACAAATTACCCCACCCCACATGATGAAGAGCGGACCGGCTTCTCAGCCGTCCGATAAATTACCTCCTCGGGGGACCAGAGGGGCGAGCTTGGCCTAAGGCATCGTGTCCCCTCCCTCAATGGAGAGTGGGTCTAGTCCTTCAACTACCCGACATAATGCCATCTCTAACAACGAAACGCCAAACGAGCGACACCTCGGGCTCCTCGCCTTGCTCCTCATCCGCCAAACAAGACCCCAAGCAACTAACACCTCACATCTTCGACAAGACAACCCAGGTTTACAAATCTCAAACTCGTAGATCAAGGATCAATTATACTAAATTATTTTGTCCAGTGGTATGTTGGACATCTCCTACTCACCTCACGGTGAAGAGCGGACAACTTTCCCAGCTGTCCGGATAACTTCCTCCTTGGGGGAACCAAATGGGCATGCTTGACCTAAGGCATCCCAATCCTTCCCTCAGGGGAGAGCGGGTGTTGTCCTTCAACTACCCGACATAACGCCGATTCCAACAATGGAACGACAGATGAGTGGAGCCTCAGAATCCTCGCCAAACTCCTCTTCCACAAAATGAGAAGCCAGAGCAAGACGACTCCCCAACTACGTGGTTACTCAC
This sequence comes from Juglans regia, assembly GCF_001411555.2. Lineage (NCBI taxonomy): Eukaryota > Viridiplantae > Streptophyta > Magnoliopsida > Fagales > Juglandaceae > Juglans > Juglans regia. The sequence continues at coordinate 10,126,832 of NC_049906.1, read as the reverse complement.
CCCCCTCCCCCCCATGCAGACCGAAGAGAAGGGCTCAGCCTAAGGCATCCTGGCCTTTCTCCTTGAGGAATATGGGGCCGTTCTCTCTACTACCCAAGAAATATGTCGGTATAAGAAAGGATAGTGCCTAGTTGGCGGGGTAAGCGCTAGCGGGGTAGCCAGAGAGAATCCTTGGCATCAACTCCTTCCCTGTCAAGGTCCTGTGCTCCAACACCATTGGATCTGGAGAAAGAACTTACACCCTCAATACCCTCGAATTACTTCGAGGATTTGGGGGCACGTAACATCTCACTCTCTCCAAAACCTTCAAATAGCGGTGATTCCAGGGATCAGGAATCATGTCCCTGCCTAAGGTGATGCTCGAGCGTGTCAGGGTCTAGAGGAAGGTTACAGGGGTCAAGGACTCTTAAGTGTGCCTCTAGGGCTCCTAAGTTTGCCTGAGGGTTTTCCAGGATGTGGTCCTGCATCCTCTTGAAGCCTTCAATGTATTCGTACGACCAAGCCTGGTCACAGACGAACATAGCCAACCTCAACTACCCAGCTAAGCAGGGAGCAACCTCTTGGACTTGAGACAAGTCGCTCCGCAAATCTTCAATGACCACCGTCTGGGTGGCCAGCCTCTTCTCAGTTCCCTTTAAATTGTCGAACGCTTGGTCAACCCTATTCTTCTCTTGGTTGGTAAAGGCTTGGGTGACCGCCAACGAGTCCTCCCATCCTTTCAAAGCATCAGAAAGAGACTGACAGTCTTTATCCAACTGCTCAAGCCATTGGGCCTCGGAGTCTCGACTGCCCCTCAAATCGGCATTCTCCCACTGCAATTGGCCTAGTAATTCCTCAAAAGCCACCACCTTTGCGGTCAGTTCATCAACTGACCCCTCAGCTGAGCTCCTCACCGCCGACGCAGTAAGGACACCATTATAGGCCGACTCGGCTTGCTCCTTTGTCGTGACAAGCTCAATTTCTAACAACTTTTGTTGGCGACAAAGCTGCTCGACCTACTCTTGGCTCTTTTCATGAACAAGCTGGGCTTTCACCAGCTCCCTCTCCAGTCGTTCCTTCTCCTCCCTTTCCCCTGGGCGCAGCATAGGACTTGTCATGCTAGCGAGTAGAGGGCCAGGTTCTCTCCTTCAACGACTTCCTTGTTGTCCACAATAAAGGTGGCCAGGTGAGATTAGGGGTGTCAAATTATGTTAACGGATCGTGTTCTTGTCGTGGCAAGGCATGTATATTATACTATATGGGTCAATCCGAACACGACCTGTTAAGCTTATCGTGTCAAAATTTCAAACCCTAACACAACCCATTAACATAACGGGTCGTGTAGTGTCGTGTCAACCCATTTTAACCCTTTAGTGAATTCTACGAAATAGGTTAACACGACACGACTCAATCTATTTTAACTCGTTTATGTAAATGAGTTGAATAGACTCGAAATTAACCCGTTTGACCAGATTAAATTTAGCATAATTTTATATAAATGTTAAAATCACAATATCTATAAAAATATATATATATATAAAACTAGCTATAAGTCTAAAATTACAATCCAAACAATAAAAATATTGAAATTAAAATCTCAACATTTTTACTTTTAGGTATAAGGGTATAATTGTAACTTTAACTTTCTTAACGGGTCATAACGGGTTATAACGGTTCAAAACGGGTAGACCCATTATCAACACGTTAAGCAATCGTGTCTTAACGGGTCAACCCGTTTTGATCCAAACACATTAAGACTAAATCCAAATCTGTTATTATCGTGTCGTGTCGTGTCGTGTTCGTATTGGGTTAATGGGTCGTGTCACATATTGCCAACCGAGGGCTCGTGATGCACCTTGTTGCCAACAAAAGCAAAAGCGGGAAAAGTTAGCGTAGGATTCCTAAGTGATAAAACAAAGAGACGGGACAAACTTATGCGAGAACCTCGGAGAAGAAGCCCATTAAGGACTTGGTCACCCGGTCGAGGGATGGCCTCCATGGAGCCCTCTTCGAGATGTGGCCAGGCAGCCCCCTCCCCCCATGTCCTCGACAATGCCCGTGGCCTCCTTTACTGGGCGGATGAAGGACTGGGAGAAAAGGTGGCCCACGATGGCAAAAGGGAGTTCTTCGCCAAGGTCTTGGGTCTCCCGTCCCTTGCCAAAACCTTGCAATCTATCCCCTTCACTCCTCGCCTCCACCGCTAACTCGACTCCGACAATTGGTAACTCAACGACAGGCAAGGGGAAGAACAGCAGTCTTCCTCTCAGCAGCAAGACCGAGCACAGGGGTAGCCTCTAGCTCTGCCCTTTCCCCACCAAGACCCACCTTGCCAGGTTCCTCAGCTGAGACCGCCAGGTGTCGATGGCAGCAGGAGCAAGAGCAGGGCATTTTGGTGACTCCTGGGAGTGAAGCTGCTCAAGGAAGCCATCTATTCCACGTCTGCACTGGAACTTCTTGTGCAATCCCTGATTGGGCCCTCGAAGACTTGACCCTCAATGGCAGATTGTGTTATGGAGGGGGAGGAGGGGATCATCTCCACGTTCAACTTCAGAGGAGGCTCCACCAATGTTGATCGACAAGGGGCTAGTTCCAGAAGGGCCCCATAAAAATGTTGATCGACCTGTTTGCCCTGCAAGACAAGTTGCGCGGGCCCGCAGGAGCAATCGGTACAGCGAGGACAGCGACTTTGATGGGCTTAGGGTTCAAAGTAACTGTGATAGGCTCGGGGGGTCAAAATGCCCACTGGAGGAGGAACGATCGGTGTCTCTAAGACGGTGAGTCTCCTGCCCCTTGGGCTCCTTGGAGGATTGGGTCGAGGGACAGGCGTCGTTGGTCTAGGAGGCGGCACGAGCCCATGGGGGGGGGGGGGGGGGATGTCGTACCTCAATTAGCACTGAGGGCTGCCCCAGAGGGAATCAAGGAAGGGACACAAGGCTGTCGTTGGCCCTAGCAACCTCCATGCGAACCTTCTTTGCCTTCCCCATAGCAGGAGGGCTCACCGAACGCTTTTGAGCCAAGGTGGCCTTAGCCTGCCTGGGAATGGTACAATCATCGAAAATGGTGTGGCCGAGGAGAGGCAGAAAGGCCCTTATGTTCTCCTCCCATATGAGGGCCTCTAAAAGGGCTTCGACCGGATGTTTTAGTATCCAATCTTTTGACCAGAGCGACACATCGCAGCTCCTAAGGTGAGGCCTTCGGTCGCACCATTTTGTTATCAAGAATCACCCCCCATATGGCATCTCGAGACTAATCTGAAGAGTCTAATTGTTAAAATGGGGAGGGAAAAGACGTAAAAGAATGGAGGAGACGTTTAAATAAATGGCAATGGCGATTAACATCCTGAAATCATGGGGACGCACACGCCCAACGGGGAATGTCCGCTTGGTAAAGTGAGTCATGGAGTCACACCGCACTAAAAGGGTTCTGACAAAGGAACAGTAGAAAAGACTTAGGTTCCTCAGAGTCAGGGACCGGTAATCCCCACCAGAAACCTAGTATAAAAGTCGATTTCCAGGTACGAAGAACCATCTCTTATTCCTCTAAACTTACACACAAACTACTAAGGAGATATACTAACTTTAGCATTGGAAACTCTCCGGCCACCACTAAGGCCTCATATTCTCTGTGTTTGCTTAAGTGAGAAGGTAAAAGCTCGAAAACCCGAGTTGCAAGAACTCGGTCTAAAGGTGCACAAAATACGATGTTAACAATATGTACATAATATTTTTTTATTTTTAGTCAAAAATATTAATATATATCTCACATTTAAATATTTTTCATATAAATTATTTAAATATAAATTAGCTAACAAATAAAACAAAATGATAAAATTCCACTCAAAAAAGGCCATTCCTATTCCCATGCGCTAATATCGTGCGTAAACCTTAATTCCTCCGCTACACAGCATGCATCATCCACGTCAACTGCATTCGTTAATTTGAGTTGGTTTAGTGAGGTTAGATAAAATATTTTTAGTTGAGTAGAAAAAAGTTTTATTAAAATTTTATTTTTTTAATATTATTATTATTTTAAAATTTAAAAAAGTTAAATTATTTATTATATTTTATATAAAAATTTGAAAAAATTACATTTTATCAATTGAGAGTGTTTGTATCAGATGGAGATTATAAGGATATTTCAATCTCTACTCATAACTATTCACAAACATTCTATAATATTTATCACCATTATATATAAATAAAAAATAAAATCACTATAATATTTATCAATTATATAAATAAAAAATAATTTCACTATAATATTTATTTATATTATATATAAATAAAAAATAAAATTACTATAATATTTATCCATATTTTTTTTTGAGCTAATATTTATCCCTATTATATATAAATAAAAAATAAAATCACTATAATATTTATCTCTATTTTTTTTGAGCTAATATTTATCCTTATTATATATAAATAAAAAATAAATCACTATAATATTTATCCCCATTAAATATAAATAAAAAATAAAATCACTATAATATTTATCACTATTATATATAAATAAAAAATAAAATCACTATAATATTTATTACTATTAAATATAAATAAAAAATAAAATTATTATAATATTTATCACTATTAAATATAAATAAAAAATAAAATTATTATAATATTTATCACTATTATATATAAATAAAATCATCATTAAAAAAAATTAATCATTAATAGGACCTATATTTTTTTTAATTATCTATCTAAAAGTCAACAACTCAAGATATTTCATACATCTAAACAACTCAAAATATTCTCAATGAGACTCACAAATCTACTTCAATTTCTATTCATAATTATTCACAAACATTATCAACACTTCTCACTACCCAAACCCAAACGTAGCATGCTTCCCTCCTACCAACAGTAATGGTCCATTTGTCCGTCTTTTTGAATCTCGACCTCTCCAATTTACGGCAACAATGAACCTCCGGGCATCTATAATCAACCAGACCGACGTAGCTTTGGGGATCACGAAGCAGTTGCTGCTTGGCGAAGGCAAGGATTTGAACCTGGTGTTCTCCCCGTTGTCGATCCATGTTGTGCTGAGCATGATCGCGGAAGGGTCCAAGGGCCCCACTCTCGACCAGCTGCTCTCCTTCCTCAAGTTCGACAATGGGGTTCGGCTCAACTCATTCGTTTCGGAGCTCGTAGCTGTTGTCTTGGCCGATGGCAGTCACAATGATGGGCCTGGGCCAAGCTTATCCTTCGCCAACGGGGTTTGGCTCGACAGGTCCCTGTCTCTAAAGCCTTCTTTCAAACAGATTATGGACAATGCTTATAAGGCCGCTCTGCATCAGGCTGATTTCCTTACCAGGGTTAGCGCACCTCAACTTAATCAGTTTACAGTATTACTCTTCTTGTTCTGGTTTCAATTGTTGGTGAGAAATGGTACTGTGTTCTTGTTTTCTTTTTATTTCTCTTTTAGTTGTCGGATGCTAGGGCAATTATGCTTGAAAAAGAAATCTCGTTGGGGGACAACACTTTCAATCCACTCACGTTTAGTGAAAACCAAGATAGAATAACAATAAAGCTTTGTGTTCTCTCTTTCCTTAAATGGAACCAACCTCATTTGAATTTTGGATGGAGAACTTTTTGAGTAAAAATTTGATTTTGATCTCAATGGTGTAGGCGGCAAGTAAATTTGTAGGATCCACGACTATATGATCTGCTGTTGAAGATAATATCAAATTAATAATTTAATTTTATATTATCTTTGATTTTTATAATTATCAAATCTCTTCGATTTGATATTATCTTGATTTGATTTTCATAATGTTTAAGATATTTACCTTATCTTATCTCAATGTAATTTTTCTATAAATATGGATGTATGCCTTCTATTAAGTAACAATTAAGAAAGCAAAGATATAGCCATCAAAGACTCTTTCCCTCGTTCTCTCTTCAATCTCTATCTTCTTTTATATTATATTTTATTTTCTATCATCTGCCCTCATCTTTTAAGAGCCCAAATTGCTTGGTGAATTAGCTATTAATCCTCACATTTCACGATATTAGTGGGAAACATAAATCACCCAAAGCAAGGAGAACCATTATCTGTTATACCATTCTATCATCTTGTTGCTTTAGAACCTTTTATAGTCATGCTAATTAAATGATATCTCAGTGTTTCCATTCATGACTACTATTAATGGTAATTAATCAAGAAAATGACCAGGACTGTCAGATTTTCTTGAATGATCAGATTTAGCTGATCGGATATCTAAAATGGTAATATATTAGAAGAGATATGAATATATAGTTTGAAACTAATTTCTGTACAGCTTGTTTGGTTCGACGTAACCAACAACGGAGTCCATGCCTTTCACTTAATTAATTATCTCCTGCAGTACTAGTTTTTTGACCCAAGTTTATTCAATTTCTGTTGTTCCATGATTGTCTGTTGATGTTGGCTGTTGCAATATTGCACGTTGCCAAACATTCCCCCACAAGTGAATGGGCGGGATTCATACCATGAACTCGTCCCAAAGGAGTTGAAAACCAAGCAGACCTTAATCCTTAATTGGGTAAGATATCAATGATTTGATCGGTTGTGGAAATAAACTCGATGAAGATGTCATGGTTTACCACCTTCTTACATATAAAATGAAAGTCAGCTTCTATGTGTTTTAATTGAGCGTGCATGAAATACTGGTTTGATCTCTTTGCCTCTGTGCTAGAGCGTGGGACAACCTGTTGCTTCTTAGAACGCCAAGAAATAGGGCAAGGACAAGAAAAATAATCCACAACCAGTTGTAGAACACTGGTCAATTGGTCATCCAGATTGGCAACCAAATTAAGTACATAGGTCATAGACAATAACAGAAAGTTCCGAGGAACGTTTGTGAAAATAAAGGCCATGGTCAATTGTGCCTTTAAGATAACGTTGGACATTTAGTGGCAGTCTAATGAACAGTAGTTGTAGTAGCATGCATGGATATGTTGGCAAATTTTATTGATCAAGAATACAAGCTCAGATGTAGTTAAGATGCAATATTGTAGAGCACTAACCTTTTGTCCAAATTGCAAAAGTTTAAGCTTTTGAGACACTTGTTGCATTTCTCTTTAAGATAATTTAAAGTTGGATTAGTTAGTGTGAATCTGTGTGTTTTTTTGGAACAGTAAGATTTAGCCGCAATATAACTACTATATGGTGTTGGTAAATTACTGTGCTGACTGAATTTTTCAACAAAGGAATATATTATGAAGACGGGTATTTCAATAGACATATATTTCCATTTCTTTTTTCTTGAGCTTATTTCCTGTTCTCTAAATCTAAGATATAAATCCCTCTAAATGCTTGCTGTTTTCTTTACAATAAATAAGAGCTTTATTCTTACTTAATTTAAGCCTAAAAAGAACTCTAGATCTTTTTTTTTTATAAGTAGAAAGAACTCTAGATCTTCCTGTTTATATATTTGACTGATCCCTTCAAAGATAGCATAGTACACTAAACTTGACTGATTGATGCACTTTTCAAGCTGAAGTCTCTGTAAGTTGGTAATTATGCCACACCCTTTTTTTATCATTATGTTGATCACTGCATTTACTAGATTTTTCATAGTGCTGAAGTTCTGATATACTAACATTGGTATATTTCATGTTGATGGTGGTGTTGAAGGCTGCTGAAGTGACAAATGAAGTGAATTCATGGGCTGAAAATAAGACTAATGGCCTTATCAAGGAGGTTCTTCCCCCTGGGTCAATTGACAGGACAACCAAGCTCATCTTTGTTAATGCATTCTACTTCAAAGCAGTTTGGGATGAGAAGTTTAATGCATCAGCAACCAAAGAAAATGATTTCCATCTTCTTAATGGGAGGTCAGTTCAAGTGCCCTTCATGACTAGCAAGAAAAAACAACTTCTTGTTGCCTTTGATGGTTTCAAAGTCCTTGGACTTCCCTATAGGCATGATGATGATAAACGCAAATTTTCCATGTACTTCTTTCTTCCAGATACAAAAAATGGGTTGCCAAATCTTATAGAGAAGGAGGTTTCTGAATCTAGTTTCTTGGATCATCACCTTCCAGATAAAAAAATGAAAGTGGGTGAATTCAGGATCCCAAAATTTAAGATATCTTTTGGGTTCGAAGCTTCCAATGTTCTGAAGGGATTAGGACTAGTTTTGCCTTTCTGTGAGGATGCTGATTTGACAGAAATTGTAGGGGATAAGAAATTATTTGTTTCAGGAATATTACACAAATCCTTCATTGAAGTTAATGAAGAAGGCACAGAAGCTGCAGCTGTTTCCACCACAGTTATGGTTGGATGCAGTCGTTCCTCCATCAAAGATGAGATAGACTTTGTGGCTGATCACCCCTTTTTATTCCTGATCAGAGATGATATGACTGGAGCTGTGTTGTTTATTGGGCAGGTACTCAATCCTCTGGCTGGTTGAATGACTAAATCCCTATATCAACTGATGATCGACTGGCCATATATAACCATATGCTCCAACAAAATTAGTTAATATTACAACTGAAACTCATTTATATTGTGATGAGATTATGAATGTTTGGGGAATAAGATGAGATGAAAATTCTGTGAATAGAAGTGAAATGGTTTGCAAATAGTAGTAAAATAGTTTGAGTTAATTAAGTTGTTTTATTGTGTTTTGAGAAATGAGAGAGAAAATGTTCAATAATTATAAAGTTAAAATATTGTTATAATATAATTTTTGTTTTAAAATTTAAAAAAGTAGTATTGTTTTTTGTGTTTTATTTGAAAGTTTAGAAAAGTTGTAATGATTAGGTAATGATTAGATAAAAAAGTTGAAAAGTTGAAAATTTAAAATTGAAAAGTGTTTGTACTTGAGTGATGTTTGGAAATGAAATTTTGAGATGAGATGAAATGAGATGGTTTGTGTTCCCTAATAAGGGCTTAGTTCCATCTAGTAAAAAAAAACGGATGTACATAGTACTTACGTCTACAAATGTGGGTGAAACATTAAGGCCCTGTTTGAATAGTGAGATGAGATTAGATGAGTTTAGATGGTTTGTAAATAGTAGTGAGATTGTTGAGTTGATATGAGATGAGATTGTTTTTAAAAATTTTGTGTGTTTGGATTTGGAAGTGAGATGAGATGGTTTCAACCTTTTGGAGATTTGATAGATGTGGGTCCCACTAGTTATTGCATAGTATTTATAATGATTTTGTTTTATTTATAAATGAGTAATAGTAATTTATAAATGACCTACCCAAATTTCATTTTTTATAATATATTTTGTAGTAATATTATAAGATGACAATATTTTTATAAAATTAAATTATTTTATAAAATATCAACTAAAAATATTTTTTATTTACAAAATAATTAAATAATTAAAAAGATATTTATAAAATATTTTTAATAAAAATATGGTGCTTGAAATCATTTTCCATTTTCAAATATTAATGGTCATTTTGCCTAGCTTTTGAACTTACTTTATGCAAACACCGTATGCCATTGATGATTGAAAATTACTCATTTGTTTTGGCAAAATTTTATCCTATAATGTTCTCTACAACTCGGCATAGGGCAAAGAAAATGTTTTGTCTATCAATTTCGCTACATACAGTCACCGTGCAGTCGGATGACGTGGATCGATGACGTGGCAGTTACTATTAAAAAAGAAAAAAAAAACAAAACGAAGAACAGAGTTCGATTCCTGCTTCATTCTCCTCAACGATGGAAGAAGCAGTAACAGCAGTGCACAGACGGTGTTTGATGAAAAGACATCAACCTCAATTTTCCCCATCTCTTCCCTAGTTCACTTCGTACTCTCTGTTCCTTCCCTAGGGTTTCTAACGGTATATGGGTATTTTTTTGTGAATATTTACAAATTTCAACGAACTCTGTTCGACTTTCGTTTTGTACAAATCTAAGTGTTTTGGGTTGGATGTTCTGTTCGACTCTGTCTACTTTCGTTTTGTACAAATCCAACTCTATTGCGGTGTTCTGGGTTATTGTAGTGGCGGGACTTGAAGGAAGGTGGTTGGTTTTGTGAGTGATTTCTACGTTTGGTGAGTGATTTCTGGGTGACTGTAGCGGCGGGAGTTGAACAAAGGTGGTTGGATTTCTAGGTGATTCCTGCTTGGGGGAGTGATTTCTAGGTAGGAGTTGAACGAACACAACAACCAAACCCAAAAAAAAATCCTAACTTGACTCTCGCATTCACAACATGATGAGAGAAACAACAACAGAATGCAAGGTAAAAATACAGCAAACAAAAAAGACGAGAAATACATTTCAAAAGGAAAGGAAAAACATCCAAAACGATCGTACCCACAGCACAACCAAACCCACAACAAAGACCACAAATCGAGAGGTAGAGAATGAAATGAAGAAATGGTGCTTCTCTTGCGATGTGGTCTTCACTCAAGCTTCAAGTGGTTGAGTTCGTAAGTATTAAGGAAGAAAATAAAGCAAGTGCACAAGCAGTTGCCCAAGAAGAAGAATGCATCAGCACATGCACAACCGAAACCAACACTCAGGCAAATACCCACATTGCAGAAGCAAAGAAAACACAACAAAGATTTTCTCTTTTACACATTCTGTCGAGCAATTGATCCAATGCCCACCATCGACCCATCAACTCAGGCAAATACCCACATTATAGATTTTCTCTCTTTTACACCAATTTTTTTTTCTTCTCTTTCTTCTGTTTTTTCCATGGCATCCGAAGACTCTTTCCCCATCTCCTCCACACAGAACCCAATGCCCACCATCAACCCATCCATTCTCAACTCTACAGTTCACTTCATCACCACATAATACTGTGGCTGAAGAAGAAGGCGGCTAAGGGAGAGAGAGCGGCGGGTTCAAGGGGAGAGACCTTGCTGTCGAGGTTTCTTCGGTGCTTCAAGCAGCTGCTGACTCGTGGAGTTTGACGGGATGTGCAGCTTCGTGGAAGGATCGAGAGGTAGAGAAGAAACGCAGAGAGGGAGCGACTGATGAAGAGAGGGAAGGAATGAAATGAAAAAAAGAAAGATTTTTTATAGAGCCGTTTGCACGGATCGACTGTATATAGCTTTTTTCTTTGTCTATATATCTATTTTATAGTCTATCCCATATAAAATCACTTTATTTTATAATTTTTTTATTATAAAAATTACGTATGGACCAATCATTTATTAAAATAAATCTCCGTATAGACCTTGTAAAATTAGCGATGCTAATTTGTAAAGAAATGTGCTACAAACTTTTCCGTGTATGTAAATAAGTAGTCTCTCACAACGACCCATTAAAAAATATATTTATAAATATATTTTGTTTATAATGATTTTGTTTTATTTATAAATATATTTATAACTAATAGTAATTAATAAATTACCAACCCAAAAAGTCGAAAGGTGCCCTTAGACAACGTCTGCTCGGTGTGCGCCCGACTTTAGCTCGAGCGAACATCATACAGATTATTCGCTCAAGTGTGACTCTAGCAAGATTGACACAGATGGTGAGCTCGATCCTTCACTCGAGTGTTGCTTGATCGAGATTCACACAGATGGTGAGCTCAATCCTTCGCACTAGTGTGGCTTGAGCGAGATTCACATAGATTGTTCGCTCGATGGTCACCCCTCATCTAGAATCCCTCAAAAAACCATTATTCCGTAACAAGGAGTATAATGCATGGAAGGCCTCAACCTCCACTCTGAATAACTCCTGACAATTTGTTGAATTTCCAACCAAAAATTTCATAATATATTGATGTCCCCACAAGCTAATACTATGTTGTTGCAGTCTAAGATTCAATCCCTATCGACGATGGACATTCACAAGAAGGTTCATAATCTCAACCGTCTCTTGTGTAAAGTCATCACTACTATCACTCGTACCCCCATTAGAGAAGATGAGCTCGGCATCGAGGTTCACGTCCATCGACGAAGTTTCCGTTGACCAATTCTCATCATCCATGCTCTACCACGTTCTACTACATTGTTGTCAGAATAATGTTAGAAATCAAGTACCCTATATAATTTCAACATTATATTTTAATACAAAAAGCATAACTAAATTTTTATATATGTTCTCATCAACCATCCAACATATACTTGTCAAAAAGAAATATTAGTAATAAATATCGCATTAATACCAAATGCATGTCATGGAAAAAGCTTAACAGAACACAATTAGCAATAACATAAACTCATCAAATTCATAGATAATTGTTTCATGAAACAAATAAAGTAGCTCACGTTAAATAAATAGATGATAAATCAATTATCCTTGATTTAGCCTAAACAATTTTGGGCCCAAAGTTCCCTACTAGAGGCATCCATCAACAAAAAGGCTCACATCATAAAAGGATCAAGGAACTCCTTGATTACACGATACCATAGTACCCCTTTCAGACTCGGGGAAATCTCACTTAGTAATGTTATATAATGACTCAGCGAATTGTAACCCCATCGCTAGGCTCAATAGGCTGTGATTCTTTGCTTCACTTCACTATGGACATACCAGTGCCATCCTCATGCCGCTTACGTCGCGCAATCTGTGTGCACTTCACCTCCTCAAGGCACGCAGAGATGTCTTGATCGAGCTAGCTTATTTTCTTATTACGCCTAGGTAATGAATGCGTCGACGTGCCGCGTGAAAGTGACCCACCCCCATCAACTCTTCCATGCCATCAGTCTCAATGCATGATCCCTGTCAATTGCCTAATGTGGGGCGCCGACATCACATCTTCAAATCAAGCTACTACTCCTCGTCCCTATCAGGGGTAGTTGTGTTGACGCATGTTCCAAACTACCATATGCAACAGAAGCACCGAATATGCTAGACAACTCCTTGTACTTTGAGCAGCCAAAGGTATGGAACTTCCCCCATTTCGATTTGACCTAACATTTCTATAATATACACATGTGAATAATAAAGGTAGTGATGAAAAAACTATTTTGTTGAAATAAAGATGCTTAGTTTACCCTGAGGGCATTTTTCCAGCACTCATCTCTCGCCACTATCGTCTTCGTGTCTGGATTCCAACCCATACCGATTTGACTCATTAAATTGGTAAAAAGAAGTTGTAGGCCCTTCAATATCTGGAGTTTGTCCCAAATTTGGTTCACATCAAACACCTTTACACCAATAGCGGTGAGCTGCTCAACATATTCTGTATGATCTCTATTCGTGATCTTTCCAACCCTTAATCTACCGTGAAGGGCATCCTGATACAACATATCGATGAAAACCTCCTCCATGCCATCGCACCAAATTTCACGATCATGGGTCGTGTTTTCTGGATCATCCATATTGAATAGCTATGAAATTGATAATATGACAATGTAAGTATATTTGTTTGTAATATAGGCAAAATTATAGCCACAATCAAGTACAAACATTTCTTTTGATAGTGGATACATGAAAAACACAAATAATAAAGTAGGAATGCAAAAATATTAAATTTATTGAACATAATAATAAGTTGGGTATGAAAGCAAATTTATTACAAACAAGTAATAAACATAATGATTGTATTAATATTCATCATACTTGTTGAGATGGACGGTGTGTACTAAAGGAACGTAAAGTAGTACCACTAGAACAACACAAAAGATCAAAGTTTATTAACAAAATTAAATTTTATTAAAAAAGTAGATATAGGGAAAAAAATATAAATAATAAATAACTACTACACTGCGACTGTTAATATATTTATAAAAAACTTATCCTCTTAAACACCCTAAAAAACCCAATAGCAGACGTTTCATGTCTTATTTTTTATCACAATGGCACAGGAATTTAAGCAAGTGTTCTCAAGAGCTGAAAGGTTGTGGGTAAAAACATTGAAAGCCGAGTCAAAGTTGATTTCTCCTGAATTACTAGCCGCAATAGAATTTAAGATGCATGTGAACATGCTTATAGGGTCATCGAACTCTCTTAATGTCATCATGAGCAGGCCAATAGGACATAGGAAGGGAGAGAATAGCATGCCATCTTTATTATTACATAGAAGAGTAGATGTATAAAAGCTGTAGAAAAACATCCATAATGAAATGGTGTGCCACAGGACACAGAAAGGGAGAGAATAGCAGGCCATTTTAAAAGCTAAGTTCTGAAAATCCGGCATATCACCAAAAAAACATAAACAAAATGCATTATATTTCTAGGTAAAAAGAAGAATATATTCTGTTGAGAGATTTCAAATGGATTTATGTCATGAAAGCATGTGGTGATGGATCAAAGAAAAGGTAATGAGTTTCCGAGTTCCCTCTGGCCTCTACAAAGCAAAAATTAAAACCAAGACCTTAAACTTGTCTGGGATAAAAGAAAATGCAAAAAATATGAGAGATTTGCCAAGGATTTATCTCATAAATGAATGTGGTTATGGATGAAACGTTACCTAAACTCATCATCCCTTCACATCACATACGTAATATATAGATGATGGTAGAAAAATTCAATTAGTTTAAGAAGAATAAAATCAAACAAAATTTTAAAAAAATTAAAATAAGTGTGGTGTATGGTGTGTAGTGTGTAGAGATTGTGAGTAGCAAAACTCGTAATAGATCTGTATTACACTCTAATTCCTATTTTACATATTTGAAGATTCTGATTTTTTTGTTTTTGTTTTATCTACCAATGCATCACTGACAATGAAATGTGAAAGGTACCATTCTTTTATGACAATGAATTTTGAAAAATACGAACATCTGCAGAGAATATCTTACTGAGGATGCAGATGAAGGGTTTGTAGTGGGCATGAAATCAGATATGGAATATTCAAAGAAAACAAAGTTGAAGATCTTATTTATTAACAGTATCTATCTAAGAAAAAGGATTCCAACGTGGTAGAATTCTGCTTTATAATTTTAACAAAAAGTGGTAAAGATGCAGACAATACGTGTCTTTATAAATAACTTTATACATCTTGTAGCTAACATCTCAAAATATCATGGAAAAGGCTTTGAACACTCTCAAGGTGTAAGAGACAATTTTACAAACACCAAGTGTTCATTAAAATTGGGGTTACGTCCCTTTTTACAAACACCAAGTGAAAAATTACCAACACCAAGTGTTCATTATAGAGTTCAAGATCGGCCTGATGTTAATAGAATAGGGGCTACGACCCTTTTTTTTTTTTTTAAAAAGAATCTGCCTCATTCTCAAGATATGGAAAATGAAAAAAATCTACACAGCCTCTTATTATTCACACAATCTCCACACACCACATTTTTTTAAATTTTTATTATTTTTTTCTTTTATCAAATATTTAATATATGAATAATGAATAGAAGAATTGAATTAGTATAAAAAAAATAAACTCAAATTTTTTTTTAAAAATATTAAAAAATTTAAAACTTTAAAAAAATGTGGTGTGTTGAGATTGGAGAGGTTGTATAGTATTGCTCATTGACGATCACCGCATCACTTATAACGAGATACGTTCTAATTTAAAAAAAATAATTATTTTTTAGCATAATTTATGTGGAGGTTTCATATTAACAATATGTTGTGTGTGTAAAAAATAAGATTTATAAATAATTTTTTTATCGTAATTCTCCATGTTTTAATTTGTCTATACTCACTACATTGCTCTTTGGTGCATGTTTGGACATTTAGGTGCGGTTTAGATAATTAGATAAAATGAGATGATTTTAGATGAAATGTGAAAATTAAATAAAATATTATTAGAATATTATTTTTTAATATTATTATTATTTTTGGATTTGAAAAAAGTAAAATATTTACTATATTGTACAAGGTAATGAGACAAACTATGTTTATAAACTTATTAAAATTAAATTGACCAACCACCTATTTCTAACAAAAAAATATATAATTTTTTTTTTTTACAAAATATGTCATTTGTACTATATATCAATTTAAATAAATAAACTTTTTGTGTTATATCTTATGAATTATCTATAGCTTTAGATAAACAAACCTCGAGTTTCTATGAAGATCTTTTGTGATTTATATATACATTGATACATATATGCACCAATACCTTTGACCTTTCTATATCAATACTTATATTTCACCATGATTTCATTTATTTAATTTATATTTTATCACTTTAGAAAGAGGATTGATCACTTCTCTTTTTTTATGTTTCTCCAAATGTTACTTAAAATGTTTGACATTACAAAATTATAAAAAATCTCATACAAAATAATAATAGAAGATGAAGTTACATGAGTTTATATGAGTCCAATCGAGACTATACGAGTTTAAACTTATACTAATTATAAATTAACTGCACTCAAATCAAGTACATGAGTTGAGTGCAACTATTCATAAAAGTTATCAGCCTTGTTTTCTTTTTCAATCATCCCACTGTACTCAATTTGGTCATGATTACAAACATTCACATCACCTTCATAAGATGTAATAATTCACAAAACACTTACGAGCACAGGCTTTGCACATTATATACATTATTTAAATAGTAAGATTTAAATTTTAAAAAATAGACCACATTCTATTAGATTTAAAAATTATTTCTAAGTTTAAAAGTGATTAAAAATATATTTTTATATTTAAATTGTAAATTTAAATTTTATAAATATGGCTATAATTTAAAAATTATATAGCTTTTAAATTTACAAGTACATATTTTATGAATAAATCTAATAAATTGTAATATATATTTATATATACACAATTTATAAAATATAAATATATATTTATATTTATATAAACATGTAAGCAGGGATGGGAAGGATTGGGGCGGGGCAATGGAACGTGGGCCCCGCTGCCTATTCTTGCTACGTACCGACTTGATAATATAATTTTTTGAAAAGGGTTATTTTACCTTCCCACTTTGTTCACTCTATTTGACCGCTGGTCAAAAATTTTTTTTATTTAATGATTAAAAAAATAATTTTAAATATATTGATATATTTTTTTATTTTTTAAAAATATTTAAATATATTAAAAAAATATAAAAAAAATACTAAACGATACGCCTAACGATAAGAGTGGGGTGGCAGAGTAGCCCCACTCAATTTTTTTTACTATAAACTACAGTAGTACAAAACAGCTGTTAACTCTATAATGCAGAAAACATGATTAGAAACAAAACCCTAGCTGTTGCCCAAAAGCGAAAGGGCCAATTAGTTTTACCAAAGATGCAATGATTCCAAAATTGACAAAGATGCAAAAAGGCTAATGGGATAAGAACTAAGAAGTTAGGACTTGTGCTATATTGGATTAGACATCTGAACAGCCACTTAGTGACCAAAAAAATATCGCACTCTTTTTCATCATCTTTATTCAATAATTTAGCCAAGTTGCTTAATAATCACCGCCAAATGTACAGTAAATTTGTCCAGAACCTTTTTCACTTGCCAAATAATTTTTCATCCACAAAAAATTGATTCCGCCGGTAACCTTTAAAATTAGGATAATGTTACTCCTTACGCTCCTAGCTCCCGCTATTTTGGTATTTTTTTGTTTTTTTTTTTATTTATTAAAAAAGTAATTTTTTAATGATGTTATGATTTTTTTAAAAGATTTGAAAATGAGGATTGATAGAGACACAAAGTGATCCCATAAAATGATCTCACACATTGATGTCATATACTATCAATGTACCACGTGTCTATTTTTTCTAATCCATCATTCTCCATTTTCTCTCTCTCTCCTCTTTCCCCCTTTAGGCATGCGCCTCACAACAGCACCGCTGCAAGTCGTTCCCGGCCACCACCAACAGTCGTTCCCCCTCACCGGTGACCTCCCGATCGGACCCAGCCCCTCTCCCTTTCCTCCTCCCGAAATCGAACCCCTCTCACACGGCTTCTCCCTCTCACCACTATTAGCGCCGCCGTCGCAGGCCAACTGCACCACCACACCCAGCCCCTTGTTGATGTAAGCTTCTCCCCCAGCCACCAGAGCCCTTCTCTCTCTCCCTTCTCATGAAGCAGCGCCTCCCCTTTCGGTAACCTCCTTATCTGCACTCCACACCGGCAGTGCCGCTTGGACCGTCGGCTTCTTCTGTCCACTATGAGGTAGTCCCCGACCACCATGGTCGGCGCAGGGAGAGGGCACGGGGAGATGGCAGGGGGTGGAAACGGGAGGGAGGGGAAGAAAGGAAAAGAAAAAAAATAGGGAGAGACGTGACCCACATCAGTGTGTGAGGTTCCTTTGTAGAATCTCTTTGTATCTATAGTGTTTTCCTTGAAAAATATTTAAAAAATACATGTAAAACAAAATACACCAAAATAACTAGCGAGAACCAGAGATGGTTCTAGTGCCTAAAATTAAGGAAAATGATCCTCTCACCACTGGTTCTTGCAGTTCAGTGTTATTGTTGAAATTTTTTATTTTATTTTTTAATTTTTCTTTTTACTTAATGATTAAGAAATTATTTTTTAATAATATTGTATTTTTTTATTTTTTAAAAAATATTTAAAAATGTAAAAAAATACATGTAAAAAAGATAACAAAAATAAAAAAAGAAAACCAATCATACCTTAAGTTAGCTCCCAGCAAGAGCTAGGAGAGGTGGACGCAGCATCGTCCTTAAACTTATTACAGCTCACTTCCTTGTATGAAACTTTTCAATATGCCTTCATTTATAGTAATAAAACTTTAGCTTCTCATGCCAGCTGTTGATTTCAAGGTTACATACATCAATATTGATTTCAAGATATGACCGTTAAAATAATATGAACGTTAGAAAATTAATGTGTATTTTTTTAATAACGAATAAATATTTCAATTATAATTATAATTAAAATAAATAAAAATATAAAAATTAATATTTTAATAAAATAATGATAAATTTAGAAAGTTTATTATTTAATGTTGTTGAAAAGTAACTAACTAAATTTATAAAAGTAGATTTCCTAGTCAGAATTTAACTATTTCACTAATAGTGCTCTAAAGGAATACTTTTTAGATGATGACATGAATTTGAAAAAACCAAGAGGAGAGTTCAATATACTTAAAATTTTGCATTCGAGTTTTTATCATATTTGTCATATTATAATATCCTAATGCACTATTAAGACACGAAAGGACAAGGTCCATGCTCGTTGCAATAGTTTTTTTCTTGCTTTTGAGGAGAAAGGAACAATAGAAGGGTTTCATTATTGTTCTAAGGTGGATGCCTCAGGCAAGTTAAAAGCATGAACAATATACTTACATGCATGATCTCAAGCCAAGTTAAAAGTCATGTGGTATGCCAGAGAAGTTGTTCAAACTAAAGCAGACCTTATGGTTTGTTTGTTTGCTGGTAGGGGGACTCTTTCCATTATTTGGTACCTTCTCCAAAATGGGTTTATATGCATTGGTATTATTTGTAGGGTATCTCCTTTTATTTTTATAGTTTTTCTTGTTAATACAAAGGTTATGTGTTAGATAAATGATTTGTACAAGTTCTAAATGAGACATTTTATTTACAATCCTGAATGAGGGACTGTGTGTACAGTCTCATTAATAAATGAGGGATAAAAGGAAAAAAAACATTATTTTAAAAAAGATATTATTGTTATTTAAATTTTTTTAAAACATAACTGTATAGGCTTGCATGAGCAGTCCCTATTTAGAGACTGTATGTAGACTAACTCATTCCAAATAGACAAGTTACATACAAGTATTTGTAAAAAAGTAGACCCTACATTAAAAAAATGTAAAAAAATTTATTATTTATTAATGCAATTCACCTTTTTACAAAAAACTTATATATAACTTATCTATTTAAAATTTATACCTAACATTACTTCGTACTATAGGTTATAAATTATAAAGAAAAGTTGCATGCAAGGCAGCTACCTCTCTCAAAGCTTATTTATTTTGATCTTCAAGCTATTGCCTTTTTATATGGAAGTCTATTCATTAGCCTTCATTAACTAGTCGTTATTTTGGTTGACTCACATATCTTGCTATTGAATAAACTAACATTTGGATGTTGTATTGAATAAACTAACATTTGGATGTTGAATTGAATTTAATTGAATTGAAATGATAAAATATTATTTTTTAATATTATTATTATGAACTGGATTTAAGAACCAAAACCTAAATATGTAATGTTCCTTTTTAATAAAAGGTTATGCGGAAGATTATATCATCAAATCCGAGGTTTGACGGAGGCAGGTCCCTCTTTCACTTTACTTTGTTCGAGCACAAAAGAAAAAGGCACGTAAGAACGATTCCGCTTCATTTTCGCTTGACCCACCTGTTACTCATTCAACTTCATGGCCCGTAACATTATGCTTATAAAAAAAATTTAAATACGAGTTACGAGAAGTGGAAGAGAGTAAGGTATTCTAAACAAAAATATCATTATACTTATTACAACTAAACAGCAAAATGTTTAGCATAAGGATCTAGTTGAGTTAATAGGAAAAACCCTCCACATTCAAGCCAAAAGGGAAGCATGAAGCCAAGGTTCTTTGAATCAGATGTCATAAGACCTGGTTTTTAAATGGGAGAATCAGATTGGAATCTCTGTAAGAAGAAGAAGAAGAAGAAGAAGAAGAATCATCATAAAAGATACAATGTGATCCCTCCAAATTTGTAATAATCCCTCCAAATTATCAGTTTTACAATCACAACCCAAACTATAAAAAAAAGATACAATAAATGGCACTTCCACACCCTTCATTTTGAGGATAATGACTTGGAAGATACAATCATAGAGATGAGATGAGATATTTATTCAACTTTTTGGAGCAGTTTGGATAGAGGTGAGATGAAAACATCTCACTGTATACAAAAAAGTAACTCTTATCCAAACATATTCTTTTGAGATTTTAAAGATGATTTCAAATTTTTTCATGTAACGACAAGCTGTCATTATTTACTTTACAGAGAAAAGAAAACATCTTTAGATTTTCCAGCGGAAACGAGAAAACGTTGATATTTGACGCCCTCACTCATCCCTGTCCACGCCCGTCGTTCTCCTCGTAACATCCATTCGTAAGTGCATCTCCTATCTTTGAAGATTTCCTTGCATGCCTCACAGTCCATCAAGGCCAAGCTGAGAGAAAATTTTCCCACCTAACTCCAACGCCAATGCTGTTGCCCCAATTTCCTCCATCTATAGATTTCAACCAACTTTCAATCTAGCTTTGAGGATTGCCGTACAGAGCATTGGTGATGGTGGTTGGGAAGGCTGCGGCTCTTGCGAAGCCAGTGAGGACCCTGCTTTGCAACTCAAATCTGCTCACGTGTGCTTGGTAAGTCCCTTCGTTAACTTAGCTCTGCTTGATCTGTACTCTCATTGTCGCCTAACCCCTTATCAGAGATTCCTCTACCCCTACCCTAAAGTTAATATTAGCAAGCATTTTGTGATGGAAGTCGAGATTTCGAAATCTTTTGAATAGTTTACAATTTGGCACCTTATATGCCAATTTCGAAATATGCTATCTTGTGTATTCCAAATCCTATGTATTGATATGTTTTGACGTTGGATGTTGTGTATTCATGCTTGCTTGCCTTTTATTCTATGTCTTGTGAAAACTTAAAGTGTTTAGGTGTCCAATGTATGTCATGGATATCAAGGTGAACCAAATCTTAAAGATCATTTGTAAGTCTTAGATGGAGAAATCACAAGATCGAGAGTCAAGAAGATTAAGGAAGCATTGCAAAGATTTGTGCAATCCATTTGAGATGAGTCTAGCAAGAGCGCAATATTCAAGATGGGCTTGAAGGATGAAGATCCAGTTTTGATTCATTTGATACAAGTTATGGAAGAGGGCAATAACATGACTTGAAGGATTTGGGCATTTGAAGGGTTTCAACTTGTTTAATTCATTTAAAGAATTTATTTTATTAGTTATAGGAATTAGTCTAAAATAATGAGGCATGAGGATGTTTGGCCCACATATATTTTATGTTTTATGAATTAGGGTTTCAAGAGAAGTTTTTAAAGGTAGTTTAGGAGTTGTTTTAATTTTCAGTTAGAGTTTCTTTTGAGAAGACCTTGTATTTCACCCAATGGTATTTTGGGAAAGGATTTTATGTTAACTTAGGGTTTTTAGGGGATTGAGATATGTAAGTTACTGTAGCCGAGTACTATAGCAGCGCTACTATTCACTCAAGGGTAGTTTTGAAAGATGGAAATTTATTTTAGCTAGGATTTTAATTAGATTTTGGTTTAAATACTCTTTGTAGCCTCATTTTTATTAGTTTATGAAATTTGACGAATTTATTCATTATGAGTTGAGTTTATCTCCTCTTGTTCTTGAATGAACTTTTGAACTTATCAAAGGCAAATCACAATTTTTGTAGTGTTCTTCCTTATAATTTAGGTTCTTGAGACAGGTTATTCCATGGATCTATATTTTCATATAATCTAAGTTTTTTAAACGAGTTTCTCAACGAGTCTAAATTTTTTATTGGCTTGATTTTGACTTTCTTAAATGAGTTTTTAAATTAATTGTGAGTTCAATAAATTTCATTTCCATTAGTTCATATATCAGTATGTGTTGGATGTTGTATATTGTCGGTTTGCTTACCACATTTTGTTACAATTATAATGAAGAATTCTACAAAGTTGAAATCATTTTTTTGCATGAGCAATACTACGCAACTTTTCTAATTTCTATATACCATATTTTTTTAAATTTTTAAATTTTTAAATATTTTTTTTAATTTCTTATTTTAAATTTATTTTTTTAAAACCAATTCAATTTCTCTGTTAATTATTCAAATACGGAAACTCAGCCTCGGAAATTCGGAAGACGGAATAGGCGCATATGCAACCTCGATGGCAAAGAAGTTATTTTGAAGAAAAATGAAGGCTAATTTGGTCGGATAAAGCACGTAAGAACGAAGGTAAATCGTAGTATCGTACACCGACTTCCTCGTAGACTGAAGTCCCATGCCATCTGCCCATACCAGGTGCTTATGCTCTCCTCGGTACACGACAACCTTAATCGTAATCCCAAACTCCACTGATCTTCTCTCTCTCTCTCCCCTCTGAAAGTGCTTATATTTTATAGGTTAGTAAATCTGTAAATCACCTAAACTCCCTTCTTAACTTTCCTTTCCCTTCCTTGAAGAAATCAGCTGGACTTGCTTTAATGGCCAATATCTATTTTTGGTATTTTCCATTGTATTTCTTGTGTCGGTGATTTATGCTTGTCGAGTTGTGGTTGTGGAAGAATAAAACCAACCCTTGTGCGCAAATACAAGAAGAAGAAGAAGAAGAAGAAGAGGAGTTAAACAAAGAAAAATAACTGAAAAAGATGGTGGAAACGGGACATAACCACCAGCCACAGCCAATACAGGCGCCTCCACCGCGCCCAGCTCTCCCTCTGGGAGGAGCAAGGGGTCCCGCTTGGCCTCCCACTGAGCAACTCGGGCAGCTCCAGTACTGCATCCACTCCAACCCTTCATGGGGTTAGTGTCTCTCTTTCTCCTTCTCCCTCCGCTTTTTCTCTTAGATCTCGCTTTGCGGTTTGATTTAGTATTTCCGATCGAATATAATATTACTGGTTCTTTTTAGCTCTGCAAAAGAAGATAAAGGGTAAGGTTAAGATTCTCTGATCAAAAGGTTGGTACTTTTGTTGTTATTTTTGTTGGGTGGGCTGTAGTGTCCCCATCTATAGGGTGGGTTGTGAGAGGATCACACAAATTCGATTCATATACCTTATTTCTTTGTGGATTCTTCCCTTCTTAATTTTGCCTATTAATTTTTCTTTTCTAATCCTGGATTCTTGTTCTCTTTTCATCGTATTATGTTTAATAGCAAGTATAGATATGAGTGGCCTTTCAGTTAGTAATTTTTGCTCATTTTAAATTGTGTCGTGTGAAATTTATTTTGGAATTTTATCCCAAAAGTTTAAATTGATGGAAGTATGTAGATTTTATTATTATTATTTTTTTATCTTAACACTTCCGTGGAGCCGGACTCCTCACAATTAGTGGGTCTAACATGTAAAATATTTAATTAAAACTAGATAGTGTAGAGTTATTAGGATTTGAGCTTACACCGCTGTTTGATTTCATGTGAAATCAACACTTGTCTTGAAAGGTTAAGTTGATGAGAAGAGCTACACTTTATTATTTATTTTATATCTTAAACTAATTACTTTTAATCAATGTAAATATTACAGTGGAAGCATCGTTACTGGCTTTTCAGCACTACATCGTAATGCTTGGAACTACGGTTCTGATTGCCAGTACTCTAGTGCCTCTCATGGGCGGGAGCCATGTAAGTATTTGTCCACCATATCATTTTTTCAACTAGAGTTACTATATATATATATATATATGTATATGTATATGTGTACGTATATATACACACGCCCAAACATGTTATCAAAACTCAATTTGATGGACTGCGACTTTGCTCTGATCCCAGTATTCAAAATTTACTGTTTATGCAAGCAGGGTGATAAATCCCGTGTTATTCAAACAATACTTTTTATGTCGGGACTGAACACACTGCTTCAAACGATTATTGGGACAAGGCTTCCTACAGTGATGGGTGCATCCTATGCTTTCGTCATACCAGTTTTAACGATTATCAATGATTTACGTGATGAGGACTTCACATCTGAGCATCAGGTATGTAAAGATTCAGGCAATATGTGACTAGATAGGGAGAAAAATCATATGATAAATTGTTGCATGTGTAGTCGTTCTCTCTTCTCTTGGTAATACAAGTCATGACACTTTGCTACATCATCATTATGGAGTTCTTTGTACTTTATGGTAGTACCATTTTTGTTATCTGAATGAGCTTAGATGACATAGATTATCTGGTTATTTATTGTTTAGGAATATCGTCTGCTGATCTTGTGGATGTGGTTAATTCTCTTGATTAACATGTTTAATCACGAATTCTTTTGAAAATTCTTGAATGTTGACACGCTTATTTGTGGCCATCATTTACTGATTTTTCTTTCAATTTCCCTTGCAAGTTCTCTGAATTCTTAACTTGGTGATGTTATAAAGCAATTGCATGCATCTCTGTCCAGCTGATTACTAAATTTGTGGACAATTGAGGTGCATGCTTGGTGGGTTTACCATCAAATTGTGTTGCCTTATTCTCGACTTAAGTGGATCTGGCGTTTACATGTTTTGAGTATTCAAGGCAGAGGATTGTTTGATGATTGTAATTAGGATGCTTGCAGAGGTTTGTCCACACTATGAGAACGATTCAAGGATCCCTAATTGTATCTTCCTTTGTCAACATCATTCTTGGATATAGTAAGGCATGGGGGACTTTGACAAGGTACATAATCATGATATGAAAATTTGGTTATTACTCTTTTCATCTTAAGGATTCTGGCTTGAAAATTAGTCTCAATTTTTTTGGGCTCTTGTTTTTATTTGCTGTCTGTTCCCCCTTTGCTTTTCTCTTCCCCAGGTTTTTCAGTCCCATTGTTCTTGTACCAGTGGTTTGTCTAGTGGGCCTTGGTCTGTTCATGAGGGGCTTCCCACTGGTAATTTCGATTAAAGAGCATTCAAATAACTTAGTGGCATCGAAAATAAATTATTCTAACCAATATCCGTCCTATTGCCTATACAGCTTGCCAACTGTGTGGAGATTGGCCTGCCCATGCTTATTCTGCTTGTTGTTATCCAGCAGGTTATATATCCTTCTCAAACTAGCACCTTCATACTAATATTCTCTTTGCAAGTCTGATTAACTGTTATGCTTTTTGGTGCAGTATTTAAAGCGCATTCATCCTAAGGGCCATTTCATAGTTGAGAGGTTTGGGTTGCTTTTTTGTATTGGTATTGTCTGGGCTTTTGCAGCTATCCTCACTGAGGCTGGTGCTTACAAAAATGTAAAAGAGCAGACTAAGATGAGTTGCCGCACAGATCGATCGTACCTTATACAATCTGCTCCTTGGTATGTCCAGATATGGGATCACAACACCATTTCAGTAGAATCATCAATTTCTGGTGCATAACCTGGTTTTTCTCCGTTATAGGGTTAAAATTCCTTACCCATTTCAGTGGGGTACTCCCATATTCAGAGCGAGCCATGTCTTTGCAATGATAGGGGCAGCACTTGTTACATCTGCAGAGGTTTTATCACTATTCCAGAAATCACCATTTTACCACTTTGTACAGGATTTCCAAAAGCCTAGCTAGTGTTTAAACATTAGAAAATTTCTCATTCATCCCTTTTCCTTGATGAAATGTTTATTAAACTTTTGGCAGTCAACTGGAACATTTTTTGCAGCAGCACGTCTTGCAGGTGCAACGCCCCCTCCGGCACATGTTCTCAGCCGAAGTATTGGCCTGCAGGTACAGCCATAGACTGTCATGCTTCTCCCTCTCCCTCTCTGTCTCTGTCTCTGTGTGTGTGTGTGTGTGTGTAATATCCCATATGATAAGTATAAGGGTAGGTGGTGTATGGTATCCCACATTGCTTGGAAAGGAGAAGTTCTTACTCTTTATAATGTGGTTTCAATTGTATCATTGATTAATCCTTTTGAAAAATAGGCCATGTGGATTGAACTTTCCATTAGGGTATTACAAATGGTTTCAAAGCCTATCCCAATAAAAAATGTGGGACTTGAGCCGTGTCACCTATTATGGATTGACCCGACGAGGATGTCGGAAATTTAAGGAGGGTAGATTGTAATATCCCATATGATAAGGATAAGGGTAGGGTGGTGTATCAGATCTCACATTGTTTGGAAAGGAGATGTTCTTGCTCTTTATAATATTCCAATGGGACTCCAATTGTATTATTGACTAGTCTTTTTAGAATATAGGCCATGTGGCTTGGACTTTCCATTAGGGCATTACACACGCAAATTCTCTCTCTCTCTCTCTCTCTCTCTCTCTCTCTCTCTCTCTCTCTCTCTCATTGCTAGAACAGCAGCTGAAATGAATCTGGATCTTTCATTAGCAGTTATGCTGCATATTAACGCTTTATCTTCAAATGCAGGGTATTTTCTTGCTGCTTGAAGGCATCTTTGGTGCTGCAGTTGGTACTACAGCATCTGTGTAAGCTCTAATGATTAATCTGTTTCCGGTCTTTATTAATCTCATGACTTAAAATCTTTCCGGCAAAGGAATGGCAAAAAAAAAAAACTCTTGGGTCCTGGAATGGTTTGGCCATTCTATGGAAGCCTCTGGGGCCCTGTAGGGTGTCAGGGACCCATGGCTGCCTGAAATTTCCAGGTCTAGATCCTTACAGCAGAGCCAAGTCTGTAAGATCATGACACCTTGTAAAATAACTTTTATTCAGTGCTTGTGCCTATCGATTATGTTGTATAAGAAGGTGATATCGTTTGAAATTTTTCTGTGAAATATCGATAAAAAAAAAAAAAAAAAAAATTCTGTGAAATAACACTGGATGGTTAAATTAAATCCTGTGGCTGCCAGAAGATCACTGCTCATGGACTGTAGGAACAAGTAGATACTTGCTTTACATACTTGTTGGGATGATATTTGCAGTGAAAATGTTGGCCTCCTCGGACTGACTCACATAGGGAGCCGAAGAGTGGTGCAGATTTCAACTGCTTTCATGATCTTCTTCTCCATATTTGGTTTGTTTTCTACTTCTACCGTGATTGCTTTACCTGTAACCTATCATCCCGGGTTTTATTCATTTCATATATAATTATGTTACCTTCATATCTTCAGGGAAATTTGGTGCCTTCTTTGCATCTATTCCTTTACCAATATTTGCTGCAATCTACTGTGTTTTATTTGGCTTTGTTGGTGAGTGATTTTCCAATCATTGGACTTGGTCTGTTTTAATCTTGTTCACGTCTTCTTAAAAGGGAAATTTGCTCTTCCGTTTTGTTTTTCACAGCTGCTGTTGGGATCTCATTAATGCAGTTCGTAAACAATAATTCCTTGAGAAACCTCTACGTTTTGGGTCTGTCCTTGTTCCTTGGAATATCTATACCTCAGTATTTTTTCATGAACACCAATCAGACTAATGGTAATGGACCAGTTAGAACAGGTGGTGGATGGGTAAGTAGAATATACTTTGATGTCATTTTCCCCCTTCTTTTTGTATTTTTATACTTATTTTTGCAGTATTTAATCCTCTTTTTTTATCTCATACGATTTTGACTCAGCATCTTATAGGAGGTAAATGTTTCAGATGGGATGTAGAAAAGTTTGTCAAAAGTTCTGATAAACGAATCTGCACCTATATTGCAGAAACATAAAATACAAATACGATACATGCACACAGATCTTGTGCTTACTCTCATTCTCTTAGGTAGGAATAGATATAGCTGAATTGAGCCTATAGGGTTGAGCCTTGAGGCAAGCTACTTGCTCTTCTATATCCTGCTTAAATCTAAGAAAATCTATTTATTCCTATTCGTGCAGGTAACACAATTATCAATAATAAGATCCCTATAGTGCTTGCATTTCAATCAATAAATTAATGTAGTTTTTTCTGCCTCAACCTTCCCCAGATGTGCTGAATTAGCTAAACATTTTATTTTGCTAGCTATTTTACGTACACACACCGGGTTTAGTTTACTGTCTTACGCATTTAATACTCAAATCGCATACAATTAAACGGCCTTGGTAAGATTGAGCGGTAATTCTAGTTTGAATCAACCTTAAGTTGAAGCCTAATTATGCTTATCTGAAATTCTGTAGTCGTTGTCCTTCATACTCCATAGTTTGAATGTTTCTCCAAAAATGCTGGAAAGACTTTAGTGTAGTCCGTGTTGTGAGACAACATAAAGATGATTACATTCCAGCCAGAAAAATGAAAACTTCATGCTCCCAATTCATCACCCTAGTTAACATGCTATGCGTTGGCCTGATTTTATGTCAATTTTGTAACTGTTGCAGTTCAACAACATCATTAACACAATATTCTCGTCGCCACCAACTGTGGCGATAATCGTCGGGACAGTGCTGGATAACACGCTAGAGTGGAAGCACACATTTAACGACAGAGGACTGCCGTGGTGGGTTCCCTTCCAAAATAGGGATGGAGATGTGAGAAATGATGAGTTTTATCGCCTTCCTTTAAGGATAAATGAGTATATACCTACCAGATTTCTCTAAATAACTCATACCCCCGTGTATATTATAGCTATATACTAAGGAAAAAAAACTATTGGTTTTGTTATGTGTAAAACTAGGTGTGTTCTAATTATATAGATTGTATTGTCCACATATCGGTTTTCGATTGTCCATGTCCTTGGCTTCTTTACCCGCTACCCGACTCTCGGATGACCCTTTTTTCCCAGTAGCCAAATGCATGGAACTCTTGTGCGGTTTGGCTCCTGCAGGCAGCATTGATAGAAAGGGGAACTGAGGGGATTCTTTGTAATCTGTGCTATGTGGAAAAGGGAAGTTACTCATAAACCAACAGATGAGCTTTGGATATGTTTGCTAGGTTTGCACCTGAATTTTGGAATTGAGATACTTGTGGATCATTACTACTTGTATTGAAATATTAGCATTTATGTTTTATGTTTTCTAAATGATGGATTGGTGGCTCTTGTCATGTTTTGCATGTTTAAGAATCTCCCTAGTTATTGATTAAACAATCAGCAGCCTAGGAACCGAAAAAGGAAAAACAAACAAGTCTTTGGTAGGAGCTTCTTCATTAGAGTGCAATTTATTTATGATTCAAATTTATTTAAGCTTCTATGCCACAAACCGTCCACCGTTACATGACATAATTTGATTTGTAAAAATTAAATTTTAAAATATATCTTCTAAATGTTACTCCAATTACAGATTGACACGAATACTTAATTATTGGCATAATGCATGTTATAATTTGTGCTAGAAATAATTTATTTATAACTTATGTAAAAACTTGTCACATCAATTACCTAAAAAACTTCATCC
Organism: Juglans regia; assembly: GCF_001411555.2. Classification (NCBI taxonomy): domain Eukaryota; kingdom Viridiplantae; phylum Streptophyta; class Magnoliopsida; order Fagales; family Juglandaceae; genus Juglans; species Juglans regia. The sequence continues at coordinate 10,097,168 of NC_049906.1, read as the reverse complement.
ATTTTAACAATCAAATTTGAAACGAGATGCAAATTAAATACATTTTTTAATATTTCTAAACATTTTTTAAAAAATATATAAAAAATGTTAATACCTTATTAGTCACTTTCTTAATTCTAAGTAAAAGAAAAAATTAAAAAAAAAAATTAAATACATAAACGATAAAAATAGAAGTATAAAATAGAGGGGTATAACAACATTATTCATATTATATATAATCATGCCAAAAGGATGAGTGGAGCTAATCTTGCCGGACGGATGTCCCACTTAGCTGCAAAATACATTAGGTTCCATCTGTATCTACTTTTTCATGAATATTTCCGGCCATTTTCCATTTTTGAATCATCGCCTATTGTGCATTATGCTTATCTACTTCAGAAAACAAACAAGAACAGACCTAAGATTCATGAAAACGATGAATAATTTAGGGCATATATACCCATATCAAACAGAAGATTACAAACAAAAAATAATTAGTGTAGACAACAAAAAACCCATCATTATTCAAAAAGTAATCACGCAGCATCTTTGACTACTTCTGCTGTGATTTATCTAAAAAATTCAGACTCTAAAAGAACTCATTTGTTATTATAGGTGAGATGAATTGAGATAAAAATAAAAAATTAAATAAAAAATTATTATAATATATTTTTTTAATATTATTTTTATTTTAAATTTTAAAAAAATTAAATTATTTATTTTATTTTATATAAAAATTTAAAAAAAATTATAATAATTAAATGAGATGAGATGAAAATAATTATCAAAACAAACGAAATATTACGTACGAATCTTATAAATCTAATAATATAATAGAAAATCAATCAATTTAATCATTTAATTTATGAAAAATGATGGATGCACAATTTTTTTGTTTCTTTATATATTTACATTTTAAATGAGGAATATTATGATAAAATAATTATTTATAAAAATAAGTTTATTTTATAAAAACATGCTCATTTTAAAATATGGTTATATATATAGAAGGTTGTAAAAGAGGTTGAATATGTATCATTACTATTTACTTTTAACAAAATTTTTAAGTCAGAATATACTTATTAAAATATTTACATAAAATAATTTATACTTTAATTTAAAAGATAACTTTTAAAATTAAAATTTTACTTTTTAAACGATATAGATAAGACGGACAGAGTGCTTTAATCAACAGCGGACAGCAATGCTTAAACGCGTCGTGGACGTGAAGTTTGAACGACAAGATGTTTGCAGATATTCACATTGAAACCGACAAGAAATAAGCTACTAATCGATTGCATGCAGATGAATCCAGACTCTGTGACGAAGGGCTCCACACGTTTCTTTGGCAGATCTCTCTATTCGCGTTCTTGCTCTTCTCTGTGAGAATCAATGCATATTATATGAAGGACTTAGACTCATGTCCCACCCACACCAGAAAATGACATGTGTATCCTGTGGTAAATAGCATGGCCTGAGTGAGCCGCTACGATTGTAAATATCATTTCTCTTTTTTATTTTACAAGTCATAAGCGCGCCTTACACACCTAAAGATGTCTGGTACGAAGATCCTTACTTTGATTAACAGTTCTCAGCTCATACAATCCAATATTAATGAAAAGAGTGACATTAATCTTATCATGTTCACTCATTTAATGTAATGGGCAGTATGTTCAAGGCCAAGAAACTTCCTCTTCGCATACAACATGCATGACGTACGCAATGATTGCAGCAGAGAATTTGATGTATTCCTAATCTGTGGAAACTCTCTCATGTCAATCTTCTTTAGTCTTTGCAGTTTACAAATGCTAATTTTCAAGAAGACGTGCCGAATTAACACATTGAACAATGTCAATTGTCAAGGTATTTGTGAAGATTTATGCTACATTGAAATTAATTTTGCTACACAATTTCCACCACATTTCATATTTTTAAAATTTTTTAATATATTTTTTTAAATTTTTTTGAGTTTATTTTTTTAAATTATTTTAAATTTTAAATTTATTATTTATATAATAAATATTTGATAAAAGAAAAAAATAATAAAAAATATAAAAATATAAAGTATGGAATGTGAGGAAGTTGCGAGGAGGGTGGCTACCTACCGCCGACATAGGGAGGAAAGGGCATGCAGCACCCCTCTTACCATCTAAGTGTCACAACAAATTAAAAAAATTGCAAAACTAAAAACATTTAAAAATAAGTAAAAATTAAGAAAAATAACAAAAAATGAAATTAAAAACAAAATTAAACATCACTAGGGGGAGTACCCATTAATGGATCTGACAAATGTGTAACAGGAGGATCCAAACTACCAAAATTGATAGTACAAGGATAAAAAGTAAGAAATTAGAGTTTTGGAACCATTAATATATCTAAATTGGCCAAACCATAGTTACCATTTTAATATTTAACCCTTATAAATGTTAAGTATTTTGTAAGCAATTAGCTCAAATTCCTTTAAAACAATTAAAGAGACCATTCATTAATTAGCTCAAAATTTATTTCAATAATAAGTTAGAACTTAATTAGTACTTGAATAAAAACTAAAAGACTAGAATTTGACCACCCAACAGTCAAGACTATCCAAATATCCTAGCTTTTCCTAAGTGATTATGAATGGTCATCTAATTTATTTTTTATTTTTTTTAAATGAAATTGATCTTTATTGCAAATTGAAGACTTGCAACATCTCAGATAACAGTTGACTAAGGAAAATCTTCCAAAACATACACGTCTTCATCAAGAATATTAATAGCATCTCTAGCTACATAATGAGCAACCATATTTGAACCTCCATTAGTGTGGATCATTAACCAACTAGCAAAAGGAATTTAGGATTTTTCTTGCATCCTCAATCAATAAGCCCCCTAAACTCCAATCTGTATTAGCATTATTCAACATATATATTAACTACATGCAACGCATCCCCCTCTAGAATGATCTGTGTAAGATCAATTTCTTTACAAAAAACAACTGCTACCAATAGTGCATATGCTTCTGTAGTGAAATAATTTTCAGTCAGTTTTCTAAGAGCTCTAAGAGTGCCAAGAACCTGGCCGTTAAAGTCCCTAGCAATCACGCCAATGCCAATGTTACCATTTGCATTCTTAGTACGTAGCTGCATCCCAATTTAGCTTATAAATTCACTCTGCTGGTTTCTACCATCGGAGTGGTGATTGAACCAAACTAGTTGTCTCCTTTTGGGGCAAGTTAGTAGAGTTTTTAAACAACAACAACTCATCTCTGGCATGGAGTTGGATTATATATATGCTTGTTTGTTTCTCATTTGTCGTGACAAAAAAATAAATAGAGATTTTCTAATGAAATTCCTAATCTTAGAGTCCTTTGTTTATCACCCTCATGATCAGCCTATTTCTTAATTAGATTAGTTCCTATTAGGCTTAGAGTTTTGTTTAAAGCGGACTCCAAAACAATTATAAATGTCGTTAGTGAATTTTTCAGATAACATTAATTATTTAATAAATATTATTATATTTATTTTATTTTACTTTATGATCTTATATTCAAGTAGAAACTAACAATTCTAAGCTACCCAAATCTGATGTAATCTATCTACGTCAGTGAGATATATATTAATTTTCTAATAAATATTTCTTTGTTTGACTTAAATGATTGAATTCAAAAGGAAGAAAAATGACACCCGATGTATCATCAATATGTGGACCTAATTACAAAAATAATACCTAAGAAGAGTTAGTACAAACAATATAAACTCAAGTCATATTCTTTCTCGTAGAATCTGAGAGGATTGCAATCCCATCAAGAAATAAAATAAATAAAAAATAATAATTAAAAATATGTATGGTGTGTATTGTGAAATGATGAGTAACATAACCTTATATATATATATTATTTATTTTATTCTTACTAAACTAATTTTTTTTAATATTTTTATTAATCTAATTGAGTTGTTCTACTTATTATCTATACATCATATACTTGTTATGAAAAAAAAAAAAATTAAAAGAGATATGATGTGTGGTACGGTACGTGGGATGTTAAGTAGAATTATTCATTTTACAAAACTGTGAGAGACTTGTACTTAGCATTATTATATATATATATATATATTTATATATATATATATATTTATAAAATTAAAGGTGCATGTTGTGTGTTCATGTGGGCATGCAATGACATTAGCTACCTTTGCTTCGTGAGTAATGCTACTCATTATCTCAATTGTTATTATCATTTCATCATCTCATGATGTGGTATTATTAGATGATTAGAAACTATTTATTATATTTTATTTATGAACCTATAATTTAATGACACGTCATAAAATAACAAGAGAATGATGAAAAATGAGACAATAAATAGATTTTTTTCTTCGTGTTTACATTACATAAACGAAATAAAGTTTTTAAAAAAAATTAAATTAGCAATTGACCCAACAAAAATGGGATACCCGTTGACAGACAAAATGACGATCGTACCCTCTTCAATTTGAAAAGTATAAGAAATCTTTATTCATATGTTTACAAGAGTTTATACCTTTGATCATATTATAACGATCGTTAGTGATCAACCGTTAAAGTTTTTTACGTACGTACATATGGGAAAATCATTGATAGTTAATTTGTAGGTGAAAAGTATTTATATATATATATATATACATATATATATAATCTTTCAGAGAAGAAAAAAGCAATTAAAAAAGAAAAAGAGTTTTGTTCTAATCAATTTGACATAAGAGACGTTGAGTCTAAAAACTTGTGGTGATCCTTAGTCGCTGCAAAGAGTCTAAAAATTGCTGCAAAAAATCATTTGCGATGAAAAAGGTACGCCATAGAGTGGACGCAAAAGATCCGTCGCAAAAGATGCAAAAGAGTTTCAATTGTAGGATCAAGGTAAATTGAGATCATCGTCTCTAATTTTTCACTTAAATTAAATGGTCTAATTTAGAGAAAAATAGAGAGTACTAGTCATGATAAACACATGATAAGGTGACTTAATGCAATATTTAATAATATTGCATTTAAAAGATTTAGTGCAATTAATATTATAAATCTCATATAATAAGTATTTAATGTAGCTCTTGTGATCTATCTCTATCCGAACAGAATTATTCGATTTAGGTAGAGAATTACATAAAATTATATCTGATCGATCTGTCAAATTAAGCAAATCGTGAAGAACTTACCCAAATTTAAGTAGCTGATCAATAAAGAGAGAATTTAGTACGTAGTTTTGGATACACTTTTGCATACCATATATCATCAGCTTGGTGTAACATATAATAATATATCAGGGTACAACTAATTAAGTTTATTAACTTGTTTCATCTTTATTTCTTTGATTGTTTGGGATAAATGCATGGATCGTTGATCATCAATTGAATGGAGGAACACGAGATGCCAAATTATTTATGAGCAAAGAAAGATTATCAAGCTTCTTGTCAAGCAGCTGCATTATGAGATCGTCTGCATCACTCAGTGCAGAGTGGCAGAAGTTGTTGGAATTCATGATCTGATTCTCCATATCCATCAAGGAATGTTCCGTCGTTACATGTCTCTTCGTAGGGTCAGTACTGGCCATCCTCAAACCCTCGAGTGTTATAGCTAGGGTTGTTAAGCCATCACTCAAACCCTCCTCGCATTTCTTCAGGTCGCCATTGACAGAGGCGTATACCCTAACACTCTTGAGCTTCGGAACTAAATGGATGAATTTTCTGACAGAATGGACCTCTTCGATGCTTATGGTCGTGACATCTCGATCTGAGAGATTACCAATGCTGTTAATGGAGCAGCTGTTTGGCTCGAGCTTGCAGGGGTTGTCTGCATGTGCATGATCCATTGCAAGAAGTAAAAGGGTAGCTAGAATTAGGGTTTGAATTGCCATTTTTTTTTATTGTTTTTCCAGCAGATCGAGATATAATGAGCATGCAATGAGGATGAATCTTAGACTCTATTTATATACCAAGATCAGGTGTATTAAAAGGAGGTTAAGATCATCATCAGGTACTTTTGGTGTGTTCTGAATTTGTTTGAGTGCCGGAACAGATCATATGATTAATGCATGCTTATTAGTTCTTGTTACAACAACGTCTCCTACACCCCTTTAATTTTGCTTTACGTCCCAAACTACTACTACTTTTAGCCTTGATTTATTTTGTGGGAAAGTAGTACTTCAGCATGTTTGCATGCAGTCTTGGGAAGTCAATTAACAAAGTCCCGATTTAGATTGGAAACTCATCTCATCTTATCATTACAATTTTCTCAAATTTCCATACAAAATATAATAAACGTACAATTCAACTTTTTCAAATTACAAAACGTTAATAGTATTAAAAAATAATATTTTTACGATTATTTTATTCAATTCATTTAAAATCATCTCAACTCATCTCTGAATCCAAATGAGCCTGTGCTCCAAACGATGCCTACATTTTCTTTTCCGAGTTGGACTAAGCTCATACCTTAAAAATCATGTAAAGGGTGCGAGCGAGAGCAAGACTTCATGACTTTAGTATCGGGTATTAGTATCGGGTTTCATCCGTCACAAAAAGTCCAACGTGTTATAATATTGTAAGTTTCGTTTCTCAAATTATATTATTATTATTATTATTATTATTATTTTAGGATAAAGTAAACAAAATTTAAAAAATCATGATAATGTAGAGTTAGATAGTAAATGGCACAAGAGTTCAAGGATTTCTCTGCAAAAGCAACCTGCAAGAAGGTCCATCCAATATCTTGAACGAGTCAAAAAGAAAATTATGGCCAAATAAATATTGACCTCAAAAGTTCTGAGGAGACCATATATGCACTATCTATATATGCCTGTTAGCATTTCTTTTACTAAACAACTTAGTCGTCTCATTTACTAAACAAATTCATGCATTGGTTACTCCAACAAATTGGTCAAATAATCCCATTGAAAAATAAAAATTATGCAATTCAATATATACCTACTTTAATTTAAATATAAAGACTTATTAAAAATAGAGAATTTATATTTGAAGTTGAAGATTTAAAAAAAAAAAATACTGCAAATATTTTAAGTGGGAGGTAAATGATAACTTATAATCGATAATGAGTCATGCTACTTACAAGCCGATGTGAATGATATATCATTTACAGTACCATCAACATGGCAGTATTTGATCTGTAAGATATTTAAATTTTAAATTTTTTCTTATAAATCAAATCATGTCATATTAGCAGTGTAAAATGTGTGTTTTGCACGTCAACTTACAAATAGAATTTTTCATAAATAATATTACGATTTTTAGTATTTCAAGTAGTGAGAAGAGACCAATAAGATCATCAACAAAGGCCATTTATAACCTTACCCTCATTGGCTAATATATGTTATATGTCACTGTTTTTCCCACTTCAAATAAAATATTATATCTTCCCAAAAGGATGAGTGGACCTAGAAAAGATATATTAGGTCCGATAATCACCCTTTTGAACATTTCCCATTTTCAATTTTTGTATCATCATCTTGATGAGGTCATTGTAGAAAGCTTAATCTACCTCAGAAAACAAACAATGAATAGACCGCTAAATTTGACAAAAACAATGAATAATTTAGGGCACATTGATCGTCTGATACCAAACAAAATAGAAAATGCCGAAGGGTCTTTCACTCTCTCTTTCCGCGTTGTTGCTTTTTTTAAAGATAATGATAATACATAGAGGAACCCTGTCCCACACAGACCAGAAATCCACCTTCTCATAAGGAGAGAGATGCCATAATCAATGGGTCCTCCCTCAACTTTGAAAAAAAAACTTGCTAGTGCTATGTAGTATGTAGGGAAGTGATATGCTTCAGAATATCCAGTCCTAACTTTTACCCTTTCGTTTTGTTTTCGTAGACGAAATGAGTTGAAATTAAAATTAAAAATTAAATAACATATTATTAAAATATATTATTTTAATACTATTTTTATTTTGAAATTCAAAAAAGTTGAATTGTTTATTTTATTTTGTATAAAAATTTAGAAAAATTATAATGATTAGATGAGATGAGTTGAGAGAAGTGGTGAATATAAATGAGGCTTAGACTCCAACTATAATTTGAAGTTTTAGTCACCCTTTGAATGTTTGACTAGTCGATCCGACTAATCCTTCCCGGCCAAGCCATACATCATACGTCATACATCATTAGCCTAATGTAGATGATGTATCTATCTATACTTTCAACTTTGATCGTTTCGGTCCTAGTATGAACTTATTGTTAACAATCCATTAAATATGATACTTCGGACCTTTTGATGCCAGTGTGACCTAGGTGGTGACCTAGATCTCACTTAGGTCGCAAGATCTGGCCAGGCGCCTTGGGCGCACTGAGGTGTCAACTTTAAATACAAACTTTCGTTTTGTTTGGTTGTTGAATCAAACTCAACTCATCTCAAACTAATCATTAATGGAACCCACTACTTTTTTAACTCCCCATACAAAAAGTTAAACTCATCTCAACTTAATTCATACATTTTAACTTAAAAAATTAAACCTATCTCAACCTAAAAAAGTTAAACTCATTTCAATGAAATCCACAAAATATTACTATTTACAATTCGACTTAACTCATCTCAACATCCAAATGTAGCCTAAGAGTCAACAAAGCCAAGAAGAGAAAGGTAATTAGGAAATGATAGATTTCCTTAATTCATGTTTTCTAATACAATCCAATGATACAATTGAGTGACAGTCTTTACCACGCTCACTCATTTAGCCAGTCCAGATTAAAGCATTTATCTACAACCTGAATATGGAGCTCAGGCATTGCTTTCTCCACGTCCCTCCACAGCCAAGAAACCTCCTCGTCGCATACAACATGACGCAGTGATTTCAATGAAGTAGCGGAGTTTGGTAGACTCCTAATCTGTGAACACTCACTCATGTCAATCTTCCTTAGAGTTTGCAGCTTACCGATGTCTTCGGGAAGACATGACAAATTAACACACTGAGCAATGTCAAGGTAGTTCAACCAAAATAGCTCACAGATGCCATGAGGAAGCATCTTTAAAGTTGGGCAAGCATATAGCCTCAGGATCTGTAGTTTTTCCAGTTTACCCAAGTCAGCTGGCAGCTGGCATAGACCATGGCAATTGGTGATGCTCAGATGCTCGAGTTTGCTCATCCTACAAATGCTAGAAGGCAGCTCAACCAAATCATCACAGTGGTCAATTGTGAGCTCAGAAAGGCGGGGGAAGAGTTGGGGCAGGTCTACGTCTGACTGACAAAGGCTGCTGCTAACCTTACACAGGACAAGGGACATTTTCCATAACCTTTTCAGGATCATGGGAACTTTAGAAAATTGAGGAATGGTAACCTTTTCAAGCCAGAGGCTTCTCAAGTTTGCCAAACTAGAAAAAACAGAGAAGTTCTCAAGTATAGCACTGGATGTGCTATAATTCATTATTATTAGTGCCCTTAGCTTGGGCATGCTATCCATGAAGGGAGGTAAGAAATATTTGTTTGAGGAGAAGTTCAGGATGAGCACTTCAGCCATGGGGAAATCCATGGAGAACCAGTCCATTTCTTCCATTTCACCTACATTGTGAGATTAGAGCGAGAGTGAGCGTGAGTATTTTGCAGATAGAACATCAATACCAAAAAATACATAAAGCAAACCAAGTATCCTCCTTTTCCCTGAAAGGCAAAGCAATCTAGAAGGAATGATGATATCATACCTGTATGAACTGAAACAATCTGGGCATCAAATGGCTGAGAAGAATTCCTATCCCATTCTCTCGGAAGTTCTGTCTCTCTTCTCGGCATTAGCAACCGCCTGCGCCTATTTATGGGGCCTCGATTGCTCAAATGAAGAGCAAGGTCTCTTAACACATCGTGTTGGGTAATAAAGACCAAGCAACTGCTATCCATGTCTCCAGCTCTACCAGATCAACCAAAAACAAAAAGGTTTAGAATGCTAAAACAAAAGAAACCTTTGTTTAGGCCAATTAAAAAAAAGAGCAATTTGCATACCTCTCATCCTTTACCAGGGTGACAAGATTCTTGTTTGAAAGCTCAACAAGAATAGCAAATGCTTCTATCCCATCAATATCATGTATCTCAACCCACATATTGATGAGGACATCCAAGGGAATCTTCTTGTCTTCAGGAAAGGATCCCAAATCCAAGAAACATTCCCTGACCTTGGGAGGCAAACACTCAACACTTGTTGCCAAGTGTTCAAACAGTTGTCTTTCATGGGGCTCGGATACAGGCTCCCCCCGAGCTAGCCTATTCACTGCACTTGCCCAAAACAACTCAGATTGATCCCGGAGTGAAGCTCCAATCACTTTAAGTGCCAAGGGAAGTCCTTTGCACTCACTCACAGTCTGTTCAATACAATTTTAATTCATATCAGTAGCAAGTAGGCAACCAGCTATATAAGAACATGAAAATTACATAACTTAGTTTCCCACAAGTAAACATTCATGATCTATAAGTGAATGTGACGAAGTACCTATCCCTGGATCTAGAGAAACAATCTCAACTATCTCTTCAGTGATTGTGAAAATTCCACTAGAAATATTTTGTTATATTTTCGACTCACAATCCTCAAAAACTAGTTCTAGTGATTGTTTGATAATGAGCCAGGAATATCCATCTTTCTGCAACACTAATAGCTATGAACGAATCGAATAAATGCATCAAATATGGAGTTTATGATTCCATAAGAAAGAAAATTATTGCTCCCTTTCATATATTATGGTATTTTACTTGGAGAAGAGTTCAAGAAGTGTACCTGCTTGACTAGATTCTCATTTGCATGAAGAGGCATGGAATTTTGTCCAAAAGCAGAGTGGCAGAATAGAGCCATTGCCTCATTCTGCGTCAACAACTCTACTTCATAAGTAGCCTTGATGATCGTAGGGAACTTGAAACGGGAAACGACTAGGATTTTACAACCCGGGAATATAAGTCGTTCTAGTACGGACTGTGACCACACATCGTCCAATACCACCAAAGTCCGTGTTGCAACTTTGCATTCATATCGTAGGTTATATTCAGAAATCTGATAATTGGGGTTCAAATGTTCATTGCCTATGATGTATCCCCAAATCTTCACTCTCAGCTGATCCACATTCGGAGATTGAGAGACTGTTAGGAACAAAATCCTATCCCTGAAATGACCTGCATATGAAGATAGCTCGAGTCAGTTTGAAACCTCGTACTAGTTATCAGATCATTCTATACTCATTTTTTGATTTGTTAACAACCTTAGACTGATTTCAGCTACTAAACAGATATGATCAAGAAACAACAGTGAAAAGATGATAAATAAAAAGTTAGAGAAATCAAAGCAGTAATCATAATAGTAATAATAACATAACTCACTTCGAACTTGATGATCTTTGCAAAATTCTCTGGCCAAGGTGGTCTTGCCAGACCCACCAATGCCAAAAATCCCAACAACGGCCAAGTCATCTCTCACAACCACCATCTCCTTCACCTTCTTCTTCCCCAAGTCCAACCCCACCCCAAGATTCACCAAACTATCCTCCATCCACTTCTTCTCCTCCTCCGCCTTCCTCGCCGCCTCCTCTATCCATGCTCCTCCAGCTCCAATACTCATAGAGCCAAGCTGCTTCTCCAGCCGCATGGTCGACCCTTCCAGCCGATCAAACCGTTCGGCCGCCTCAAACCTCATGTGGAGCACGTCCGCCAGCACATGAACGGGAACCAGACACTGCAAGAACCTGGATACGTTCTTTTCAAGCTTCTCCATCTTCTTCGCTAGATGAAAGTTCTTGTACATGTTCCAGCGACTCGAGTGGATGATTTTGTTGGCGAGTTCGAGGCCGCCTCGTAGGGTCTCAGAGAGGCGGTCTAGTTGGAATTGACGATCGCTCGGGAGCTCGACCCCGGAGTACTTGATCTCATGTATGATGGGTTGGAGTGCCTGGAGGTCGGAGATGAGTTGCTCGGCGCTCTCCTTGCAGAGACATGATTTTTTAGTTATGGTCACCATCAACTTCAGGAGCTCCGTGGCAATCTCGCCGGCGAAGAGGTCCGTCACGGCCATTGGTGATACTGGAAGTCTAGAGAGAGAAAGAGAGAGAGAGAGAGGACGAAAATGAATTACTTCATTAGAGAAACTCACTTATCCCGATGTAAAGAATTTAATTACCAATAAAAAGATGGAATCGAAATGAAGAAAACAAAAATAAAAACAAACGATGAGAACGGAAATCGGTTGGTCCGGAAATTGCAAAAGTTGAAGGGTTTGTCTGCAAAAGGTCAGCAACCCAATTATTGCAATGGAGAGGCTGGGCGGCCATTGGTCATTACGATCTCATTGACTCACTGTTCATCTCAGTCGCGCAGAAGGGGACAAGCAGTTAGTAGGCCCCTCCCAACGTACCGAAACAACGTAGAAATTACCCAAATTTTTCGGGCTCCGCCAGTGGTTTTAGGATTTTCTTATTTTATATGTATTTTTTAATATATTTAAATATTTTTTAAAAAATAAAAAAAAATTATAATATTATTAAAAAACACTTATTTAATTATTAAATAAAAAATAATAATAAAAATAAATAAATAACTCATAACAATAAAGACTAGCAGTAAAAACAAATAATAAGAGTAATATTTTTCTTTTTTGTAAAGTAACACATCGTTCTATTAATTCATTCAAGAAAAAACTACTTTTCGAGTTGGTAGCTTTTGCTGTGTAGTACTTACCTTCCCCCTCAGATGCTCAGAGAGAAGGTAAGTAGAAATGTTTAATCATGCTATACAAAAGTTAAATTGGTTAGTATAAACAGTCTTCAATCACGGGTGCAAAATTAGCAAACATGAGCCGTCTTGCTCAGGTGCTATGAGCATATGAGGCGTTACTCATTTGGCATCTCGTTTAATGGAGATGGAGTGTGGCAAGGGTCTGAGACGTTATCCGTTTGGCATTCCGTTGCAAGAGTTGGCATCCCAGAAGTTATGTCGGGCAGTCAAAAGACTGAACCCTCTCTCCACTGGAGGAGTGGTCAGGATGCCTTAGGGTAGGTTTGGGGGGTGAGATGAGAATTTTGTATTTTATTTTGAAGTTTAAAATATTAAGTTTTGGTATTATTATTGTTTTGGGATTTAAAAAATATGTATTGGGATTTGAAAAAGTTGAATTGTTTATTATATTTTGTATGGAGATTTAAAAAAGGTGTAATGATGAGATGAGATGAGATGAGAATTTTGTGTTTTGGTTTTAGCCCCAAACCTGCCCTTAGCCTCTTTGTTCCCCCTAGGGAGGTAAGTTGTTGGACTGCTAAGAAGCCGATCCTCTCTTCACTGTGATAGAGGTCAGGGTAAGTTGTAGGGTACTACGTTGCATGGGCCATGCAACATGCCCTGGAGGTAGCTCGCGTCAAGTCAAGCAACTCGGTCGGTGATGGTCATGCATGCGTGGGTGCATCATGTTGCATGAGGTCCACTATGCTCATGCAGAGGATGCTCATGCAGAGGCTGAGGGGAGCTTAGCTGGCCAAGGACTCTGCCTGATGAGCGATTGTCCATTGCGCAAGCTGTGTTTGCTGATGAGTTCTAGCGGGGGCGTGGATGCATGGCGAGGATTATGGGACTGGAGCAAGAAGCCAAAGGCATTGAAGCTGACAATTGGTCGTGATAATGTATTGACTGACGAGTCCATGGCCGTGGAGTGGCATGCCAACGAGTGTGCTGGCCAACGAGTGTATTGGCTGTGGGGTTGCTAGTTGTGGAGACCATAGTCGTGGAGGTTACGTGGCGAGGGGAGACCTCGGCCGTGGAACTTATTTTTCACATATTTTTTTTATAATTATGAATGTTTCAATTTGTTTTATTTTTAAAATTTTTTAAAATTACAAAACTATCCCTCTTGAAATAATATTATTTTTTATTTAAAAAAGACCTGTATATACAATCCTCAAATAAAAATTACAAATAAAAATTCTCTTAATTTTAAGCATTTCTTAAAAATTAAATTATGATGAGTCAATTAATAGTGTGGAGGGGCCCGGCTTCCATATAGAAATCAATCTAAAAGAAAGCGTTCTTTGTAAATTTCCTTCAAACTGCAACTGGCCATATTATGCACTCCCCATCATTTTGATATAACGTATCTTTTGTACGGTAAATGCAAGATATTTCTTAAAGTTTTTTTATCGAACTTTAGTGTCCAGATTGAAAGAAAAATAGACACATAAAGTGAGTCTTATAATATTTTTTGAATACTTAATATCACCAGAGAAATTCACTCGGACATCTATAAATGTTGCGGAACTCAATTTATGTGTCTATCGATATGTTTGCCACTCTAGACCTTAAAGCAGTTAAGGGATCTAAATCTGTAAATGCAATACTCAGCTAAGAAGTACTCAAACTTCAATTTCTCCTCATGTGCATTAAGATTACACCCCACGAACAGTGCCAGATTGCATCAAGGCTATCAATCACTGTCGTCAGGTCATTTGAGTTTGGATAATTTTCGTGTTAATCTTAACAAGAGATAACTATTTAAACAAGTCAAGCACCTCAATTCAAATCCAGCATAGCTATAGTGTAAATTGACCTGACACGACCTGTTTGACTTAATTAAAAATATAAACATAAAAATGAGAGATGGAAAAATACTTAGTTTAATCATTCCTGGCCTACTATAGGATTGAAAGGCTATAGAAGAAACTTTTAAGAAAAGATTCAAAACAAGTACTATATTTTTCAATTGAAAGTTAAATTTCTAGTTAAAATTTGTAGTGCCGGTTGACCCAAATAATATTTTTTTCTTTTGGCTAATCGGATCACTCGGGTCAGTCAATGAACACATGCATAGGATGATCCGAATTGACCTGAACTTGATTATGTTCAACCCTAACGCTATTATTACATATTGGGTTCGTGCTAGTTTCGCAAATCGTATAAAAAAAATTGATAGCCTTATTAAATTGCATACGGATGCCTGATCGTTGTAATGTTATAAAGGACATTGATATATAATTTGCATGTTACATAAGTGGAAAAAAGGATGTCTAAAAGTTAAAAATGAAGAAATAAGTGACAAGAAAGTGGGGTTGGATTAAAGAAAAAAAAAAACTAAAACTCTAGGTTCACTCTACACCTTTTGTTTTTGTGTTTTTAAATTTTTTTAATACACCACGTGGCATCACATGGTGGTGCCATGTCAAAAGTGTCATCTGAACGGTAAATTTCAAATGCAATGGCATATAGTTCTTCGAAGGCCTGCTGAATCATCCTTTATTTATCATACAACCACATGGAGGTACGTGAATAGGAATCTACACGATGACCTTGGCCATTTTATGGAGTTTTTGCATCAAGCAAATGTAGTTGCTTTTCAATTAATCATGGAAGATCAAAATTGGGTCTCAACCAAAGAACTTCGCCAGTATCCTTATGCTTGAAATCTAGCCACCTTATCCCACCATTGATATGGATTTGTGAAGAACACTTGCCACAAGTGATGCAGGAGGATCCAGGCCCAATGATATGAGTATTCATAGGATTTGGGCAAGAAGCGAATGATTTGGGCTAGGGGTGACTTATCCCTCTGTTGGGTGAGGAACTTATCCCTTGGTTGTGCTAAGAGACTTATCTCTTGGTTCAAGGAGACTTGCCTCTTGGTTGGTTGGGCGAGAAAAAGTAGCGACATCCATATTTAAAATATGAGTTTGGCTACATGTGTTAGAATCACGCATATGATCCCAATCTGGAAAACTCTATTTGGCGAGCACGTCATGGTCACCATGCTTCTTCTAGTGGGTCCCTTATCGACCCCAAAGTCAGTCGTCTTTACCTCGGAAATGTCAACTGTAGTCAACTCTTTTATTTTCGGTTAATTCTATTTTATGATAATGTTTATCTTTATTAACAATTTTATTCTGGATTCTTAGCCTACATTTTAGTCATAGTTACCTTATTCCTTATTCTATTGTTTGGCCTTAATTACAGTTTTGTCATTCTTCATTAGCTATTTAAGCCCAGCTTGTGGGCTTCAGAAGGGGAGGATTGATTTATGTTATTTAAAACCTTAATCTCAGAGTTTCTCTCTGTTTGCGATTTTTCTCAATTTCAATATCTAGTTTTCGTTGTTTAACTAGCCGTCAGAATAATCTTCTATTCTGATCCGGCATCAACAAGTAAACACGTTTTAATTTTCTTGCAATTCAGCTAGCTTCACCTTGATAAGCATGCATAAGTATATAAAAACCATAAGGAATCAAATAAATAACTTCTAAGGTGTTATAGCAAACATAGTATTGATTATTAGTGAAGAAAAAACACAATAATTGATCATGCAATCGAATGGCTCACTGGCAATTAAACAAAATGCTAAACCCTACTCAATTGACCTATCATTTGCTCTATATAGAAAAAGGCAAATGCTGAGAGTTGCGATTGCGACTCCTTGAAGGATTGAGATTTCCCATCATTTGCTATGTTGGGGCCATTACAAGATTTGTGATGAAAGTGTAAACAAAATGAAAAAAATGAATGGATAGATGAACAAATTGACGGATTCAAGAGTCACTCTCCAAAATGCAAAATGCACTAAAATGATATATCAAACTTTAGACTTCAACCCACTACAACAGATTTGACATTTTATGACAATTTAATTATAATTTATGACGGCCACAAAGCCGTCACCAAATCTACTATTTCGCAACGGTTTAATTTAATCGTCACTAAAGTTGGGATATTATCCCAAAAACGTTAGCACATATATGATTTACGTTTGACCTATACTTTTTATGACAGTGACACAAGCGCACGTCATTGGTGTTTTATTCGAACGTCAATGATTCACCATCTTTTTAGATTATAACATGTTCAAACGTAACTTTTTATTTGTTCAAACACATAACATACGTTACAATGTATATGTTACGGGTGCGTTTCGTATATTTGCCAACGACTTCCAGTGACCTGCAATTAGAAAGTAGGAGAGGCTCGGTGTGTTACGGAACATCTACGATGCCTAAATCAGTATAAAGTCATGGGTTTGGCCCACTCTTTAAGAGGGACCATTCAGCCCTCTAGTCTATTTATACGCTCAAACAATGTTGGAATATATTTGAACGTGAATAGAAGTATGTGCAAGTAATAATATCTATTGTTTTAGTGCATTCGAACGTTACAAGTGACATGTGAATAGCATTCGAGCAGCATGCAATAATGTGCGCATGTATTTGCTTTTTGTATGCACAATATGTATTAATATACGAACGTATGGTCTTGGTTTGAAAATTTAAATTCAAATATCTGAAAATATTGTAAGATGATAATAAGAAACATATTACTTGAAGGAAAATAAATATTTAAAACATTGAGAGAAACGAGATAATTAGACAAACTGATATTGTCCATTACATTAAAAAGAAAAACATTTTTGGACAAAAAGTAAATATATAAAAGCTCAAAATTAGGATTCACAACTCAATAGTTGTTGCTCATAAAGTCATGAAATTCATTTGCCAACGTATTGACCTTATCGTTTTGAATATCTAAACAACGGTCAAGTAAAGATATCTTGTCCTCTAATGTTATCCAGGGAGGCCCAATATTTGCATTGAAGTGTCAATCAATGCTGCAATAATCTTCGATATCATTGCATCAACCTAAGCAGGGCATGCGTCCCCTATAGTGCCAATGAGACCCTCCCTATTAGTCCGACCGTGTCGTGGATATCAACACCAGCCTCAATCTGGGTCGATAGAACAAGGTCTGGTGTAAGCATGCTCCTTGGCTTATCCAATGCTACACCTATGTGACATCATGTCAATTTGGCTAATCTGCTCTACCAACCACTCCTCGACTTGAGGTGTCACTTTCTACTAGAGTAGTAATCGACTAATGATTACCCCATATGGAAGATTGTTGACGGAGATGACACGAAACTCTTGATGAATTCTCATAAATATCCTTAAAATCAAGTCGATAGGATCTCCCCATACTCTTAAAAAATTGGTGCAATGTGTCATGTTGAAGGAATTTTTAGTCTCGAGCGATGTATGAAATCTCCTTGTGAGAGTTTGGAAGTCCTTGTTGTGCTCATCATCCCGACCAACAGTCTCAACATTGTTTGATAGGTCACCATTTATATTCGTTGGCTCGTCCTCAGTAGGGGCAACCCTAGTAGATGTCCCAACATCCGATGCTTGCTCAACTTGATTTAAGAAAGATGAGGTCTCAGATACTTGAGGGATCTACAAGAGCTCGGCAAAGATGTTTGCTGATATCTCTATCAATAATTGAATTATCACTAATCCACGTAAATTTTCAAAAAATCTTTCATTTTCATGTGTCCTTGAGATTTACATGTTGGTTCTAAGTATTTTTTTGTTTTAACATGTCAATAATATCGAAAGTTTAGGAGTGCTAGCACCATACAATCTAGATTAAACAACCATATTCATGTTACTTGGCACCTTACTAATTTATTTGTTTATTCTAACGTAATTAATGGCCTTGTAATTATCCAGCACAACAATGCAACAATTTTCCGAGATAGTATAGAGTTTAGCACATAAAGTAGTTGAGATCTTGGCTGAGAAAATGGGTCACGTGAATTTTCAAGAAAATCTTTTCTTTTCATGCATCCTTGAGATTTACACGTTGGTTCCAAATGTTTTGTACTTTAACATGCCAATAAGATTGGAAGTTTGAGTGCTAGTGCCATATAATTATCTAGATTAGGTAACCATATTCATGTCACTTAGCACCGTACTAATTTATTTGTTTATTCTAACGTAATTATTGACCTTGTAATTATCCAGCACAAGAATGCAACAATTTGCCGATATAGTATCAAGTTTAGCACAAAAAGTAGTTGAGATCTTGGCTGAGAAAATTATTCAAGTGAATTTTCAAGAAGATACTTTCTTTTCATGCGTCCTTGATATTTACAAGTTGGTCCTAACTGTTTTGTATTTTAACATGCCAATAATATGGGAAGTTTGGGAGTGCTAGTACCATATAATATAGATTAGATAACCCTATTCATGTCACTTGGCACCTTACTAATTTATTTGCTTATTCTAATGTAATTATTGGCCTTGTAATTATCCAACACAACAATGGAAAAATTTTATGAGACAAGTTATCAGGAAAAAAAAAATAGAAAGTATCGTGTTTAGCACAAAAAGTAGCTGGAAAATGGGTCAAGAATTTTCATGAAAATCTTTCCCTTTCATGCATCCTTGAGATTTACACATCGGTTCTAAGTGTTTTTTATTTTAACATGTCAATAATATCAAAAGTTTGAGAGTGCTAGTACCATATAATCTAGATTAGATAACTCTATTCATGTCACTTGGCATCTTACTAATTTATTTTTTTTATTCTAACGTAATTACTAGTGTAAAACCCAAGCCCAGACAAGTTCTCACCAAAGGAGCCTTACGGCGTCGTTTTCAGGTAAGGTTATAAGCCTTCATTTTCATTTCTTTTTCTTTTCCTCCGACGGTTGCTTCCACTCTCCCTCTCTAATTTTCTGTTTTTGCTTGTTTCGAATCTCCCACTTTTTCATCAACTTCTCAACCGCAACTCTATTTTCTTCACTCTTAAAAAAAAATAATTCACTCTCATCTGACTCTCTCCCTCTCCCCCACATTAGTTTCTCACCCTCACCCCAAAGATCACGGACCCAGACCTTAAGGCAATGCCACTGCCGCAAACCACCAAGCACTGAAACCCAGCCTCCAGCCAACTAGCCACCTCCCAACACCTCACCAGACCACCACTGGAAGCCACCGGTCGTGCCTAGTTGCAACAAGATGGGACAGTCCCCACGGCCCAACCCCTTCGTATCCTCAAACGGAAACCAACCCGCGGCATGCTCCTCCACGCCAAAAAACCCATTTCCATTGGCAGACCACCAGCCATGTTGCGACACCGTAAGCCCCTACCCAGCCCGTCGAGAAAACTGCTATCACCTTGTCCCCTGCCATAAACGGCAACACCGCCCCCATCAGGCAGCACAACAACTCTAAATGGAATCCATCGTGTCGAGATCACCCCGCATGACAGAAACCACTAGCCCATAGCCTAAACCTCAGCCCTTCACCACTACGATGTCACCGTGAGACGCCCCTGTAGACTACTAACCACCACGGTTAACACCACCGTGAGCCGCATTCCTTTCAGTAAACACTCAAAGAAAACCACCCATGCTTTCCATACTCAAAACAGAGCAACAAGCATGGACGTGATACTTCGCTCAACAACCACGCAACCAACCTCTTCTGTAGACCTTAACTCAGCCACCAGTGAGCCCCTCACTGCCTCCCTCTCGGTTAGTTTCCTCTCTCCCCACACCATGTTCTCTCCTTCTCTCTCGGAGTCTCTCTCTCTCTTGCTCTCTCTTTCTCTCATCTCTCTCTCTCTCTCTCTCTCAGTGCATAGACGCCCAGCCTGCTGGAGGTTGCACCTCAGCTGCCAGTCCCATCATGGCTCCTTCTCTCTCGGTGAGCTTAGTGCTATCATGGTTATGTTTTGTATTTTCAAAAGTTTATTTTTGTAACGTACTCACCAAATCATCCATGCATTACATGCATTTTTTCCAAAATACCCCTAGTTATACGTTGTGCTTGGTTTTTAATTTACTATGTGAAGGCTTGGTTTTAAGTATAAAATATTATTACAGAAGATAATTAAGGTTTTAAAGTATAAAGTATAATACTTTTATTATATTATATAGTATTAAATTTTATAGTCTAACTTCAATAGTAAATAAGTTAGAATTTAATATCTTAGTTGAAGATATCATGTGGATATTGAGAAATTTGGAAAGTGATAGCATTTTTGGGATTATGAGAAATTTTAGGTCATAAGGTATTAAAATAGGTATTCCAAGTGTAATTACAAAGTAACTATTCAAATTGGAGATTTATTCAAGGTACATGAATTTTCTATAGGTGACGATTGATTTTCGTTTGGCAATATTATGAAGATTTTCTGAAAAGTTAAAAAGTTCAGGTAAGCGGGATTCCTATGCTAGATTTGCATAAAAATAAATGAACTAAGGTTGGTTTGTAAAAATGTGCATGTTGTTTTAAAAAGAATAGCTAAAAAACAACCCCAGTATATGTTTTGCATTCACTCATGAGATATGTATGTAAGAGAAAAGAAATGCTTTTGACATGAATAGTGTAGACATGAGCAATATTTGACATGTTTCTAAAATGTGCACAAGAGCGAATATGAAAATTGAGATTTTTGTACATATTATTTGAAAATAATTTGGATTTGTTTTTTTATTAAATGATATGAATATGTTTAGCACATGGTTTGATACGATATGAATATGAAAACCTTTGGCATACATATATATTTTGATTCTGATTCTAAATATGGTTCTGATATGATGATACTAGTTTATGTGATATGGTTGGTACCAACATGATATGAGTGCACCCACTTTAGAAACAAAATGATCTTTTATGTGTTCTTTTCTGTGTGCACAATCGGGACTCCGAGATTGAAAAATGGAAAGTTTCAAAATATAATACTGCCTGATTTGGCCACCGAGATAGCACAACCCTACCACGAGAGTTAAACATGATATATGATATGATATGATATGATATGATATGATACATTACGATATGATATGATATGATACATTACGATATGATATGATATGATATGATATGATATGATATGATATATTACGATATGATATGATAAGATGAAGATGTTCAGTTATGTTATGCCAAAACGTTTTTGAATATGAAGATGATCTTTGAATATGAACAGTTGGTTTTTGGAATATGAAAATATCTTTAAATATGAACAATTATTTTTTAGTATGAAAAGATTGAAAAGTTGCTCTAATTTTCTGATAACATGTTTTTGAGATCTACATATAAAAATGAAATGTTTTATTTCGGCATACCAAACTTTTTTAAAAGGCTCATGTTTATATACTAGTATATGTTCTCTGCTTATTGAGTTGTTGATAACTCACCCCTTATCTCCTTAATATTTTTCAGATATTTTGATGGTACAGCTGGGATCAAGATTAGAAATCTTGTATAAGGCTACGTGAGCATAGTGGAATAAGTACAACGACAGTACTTTGGTTATCTGAGCATTTTATTCAATAGTTCTATTTTTGCTTTGTCGATTGGGTATTTTGGAAGGTTGGGATTTATATTTGAGATTTTGTGGTGTTTTAGATTATTTGTATTGGAATGGTTAATTTGAAACAGTGAGCTATATATGTCATTGAAAACTTTGGAGTCTATGGCTATATGAATGAGACATGATTATGAGTGACTAGTAGTAACTTTCCGACCCATCCAGGACCGCGGCGTTACAACTAGCCTTGTAATTATCCAGCACAACAATACAACAATTTTCTGAGACAGTATCAAGTTTAGCACAAAAAGTAGTTGAGATCTTGGCTAAGAAAATGGATCATAAGTCAACTTTCTTTCAAGAAAATCATTTAACAAGAACTTGTTATTTTCGAATAAATCACTACCCACCTTGCCTAATTGCACCAAAACAAGTATTTAGCCTAATGTCAAACACAGATTGTGACTTATTCACAATATTACACCAAGATCGGGTTGGTGGATTACAATTGGTGAAAGATGGGACATGGATTGTAGTTAAATCTACTCTGGAGGCTCTTATATATTATCAGTAATGCAGACTTATTTCATGTAGATTTCTCACCTTTTACAATATTACCTAATTTGAAATAAGATAAATATAATATAATATTTTTTTATTACATACCTTGTTGGTAATTGATTATCTCATGCATGTACGTAGGCATGGAGTAACAATATATAGTGAGTGTTCAACACCGTGTGGTTATGATTCCAGAAGTGAAAATTTCTCTACCACACATCTCTTTTGTCCAACACATGACACTATAATATAGAGTTGCTACAAGCCTATAATATACAAAGAGTTCCAAAATAGGGTTCCTAGGTTTATTTTTTAAAGTTAGCTTCTTGAGTTTCTTGTTTAACCTAGTACCCCAAGAGTGTTGCACACATGCATCATCTATTAAGTTATAATGTGGATACACACACACACACACACACATTGTAGAGAGAAATATTAAATGTAGTAATGAATCTTTGTAAATATTTCATTGTCATTGTTACGGCTTGAGAAAAATCCATAAGCCCTAACACATGTCAAATGTTTACTCGTGAGCTCTCTATATTCTCCCAAAATGTACAAAAATTGAGTGCATAGTCAGGTTATGATTTAATTGGTGAAAAATTTTATAAAGCTTGATGGCATGTGTTGAATAATTATCGTGAGATTGATAAATATCTCAAATATGTACTCTTGTAGCTTAAAATTTAATTCACATCTTCAACTAACTCAGTGAAAGAATGTATTCATTGTATATTTTATTTCACATTGTGAGCACATATACGAACTTAGACAACAAGGCATAGAAAATGTAAAGCCTAAGTATGACGAAGAATTTTTCAAATGGTTTGAACGGCATGCATGTATGCATTTAACTTATCAATTACATTCGTCATTTATTAATTCTTTCACTTCACATTAAAAATACTAATTTTTTGTGTTTCACATTTTAGATTTTACAATAACATGAACAATAAGAATTAGTATCTTCTTAGTTGTATGCATTTGCACATGGTCTTGAAAACATGTCTTTCGATACATTGGTTGCACAGTGGCGTATTGGTCGAGAATAGTCATGGGAGGACATTGACTTCTATAGTGTCATTCGTGTCATTATTGGGCTAGAATACCTTGATGAAAATATAACAAAAATGTCATTAGTGGGATTTAAGCGATAGTAGATTATTAATACATAGAGATAGCTACTTCACAAGTGTTAACTAAGTGAGGTGAACATGATTCATTTGTATTTGTTTGCCAAGCGACCCAAGTGTATTACTTGGTTGATCTAATGAAGGAGTTTGATGAAGATAGTGGAGAGATAAGTTGGTGAGTGATACAAAGCTTACTCCTCGGAATATTTATGATGCCTCAATAGCATTGGATAATTTTAGCGCCTTGGAAGATGATTGTCCGAGTATATAGGAATACCAAGACAATGGACAGGGTATGAATTTAGTTGTTAATTTTTCTGTTTATCTAGAAATTACATTTTTTACTCTAAATCATTTAAACTATGTGATGATTTCGTAGGGTATATTTAACTTTGTTCATTTTTCATGCAAAACTTGAGTTTTAACAATGCACAAAATATATCAGATTTGACAATGCGCCATCGGGCTAATTCAAGGTCATTCCAACGTATTGGATTGAAAATGTTAATTAGTTATTATATTTTTAATGGTTTACTTTATTAATTAAGTGCTAATGTGTTTTTACTAATATGATTTAATTAGAAATGTCAAGATCTTGAAAACTTATCCCTTATTTATCATGTATATGCTATGACTCATACTGATGCCAACTGCGAGTGGATTGATCCATAAAATTATTTAATTGTTAATCACTTTGTTTTTTTTATCTTACTCATTATGGTTGAAATGTTTGCAAGAGAAAATTATTGAGTTACAGTTTGCTTATGAATAAGCATCTTCCAATGACATTGAGGTATTT
Organism: Juglans regia; assembly: GCF_001411555.2. NCBI lineage: Eukaryota > Viridiplantae > Streptophyta > Magnoliopsida > Fagales > Juglandaceae > Juglans > Juglans regia. Next base: position 10,072,638 of record NC_049906.1, on the reverse strand, counting down.
ACCCAGGTCCTCGAGACTAAGTCTGGTTATGTGAGAGGACTAAGAAGTTATTTCAAACATTTGGATTCAACTCCCATGGCCTCAAGTTTTGGATTGAAGAATCTTGCCAAAAATTTGGATGCTGCACATTAAGAAATTTAGCAGTTGAAGGCAAGACAACAATAGTTGGAAGATCAACAGTTTCAACAGTCAAAGTTGGAAATGTGTTTGTGAAAGTAGCAAAAGGGGCAACAAGAAAGAATACATCTTGAAGTGCAAGAGTTGATGGTGCAGATGGAACGCATAATGTCACTATTGTAAGGTTTGAAAACAATTTTAACTATTGCCTATATATTTATTATACAATTTGGAGACAAATGAGTCACTGAGGAGATGAATTTGCAGTTGCGGATGCTATTTAATTCAAATGAGATTTTTGAGGCATTAAAACAAATGGAGCCTCTTAAATCTCCTGGACCGGATGGCTATGGTGCTAGATTTTTTCAAGAGCATTGGAAGACTGTAGGTAAAGAGGTATGCAAGGCTAATCTTGATTTTCTAGATGGAGGGAATATGCTTAGTAATCTAAACCATACTAATATATCTCTTATTCCTAAGCTCAAATCTCATTGTTCTGTTAATGATTATAGACCTATATCTCTCTATAATGTTTTGTATAAGCGGATTGCAAAAGTGCTTGAAAATAGGATCAAATGCATATTGCCTAATATAATCTCTAGAAATCACAGTGCATTTGTACCAGGTAGATAAATAACAGACAATGTAATGGTGGCTTATGAGGTTCTTCACTCAATGAAAATAAGGAAGAAAGGGAAAGTGTGATGCCACCAACCCTAGCTTGGGATGAAACAGAGACTTAGAGCATCAATTAATGTAGCATAAGGTTACATACCCCCATTCATCATAGTTAATATACAATGCATCCTAATATGTAACTAGCAGTATGCAATAATCACATCGGATAGAAGGGTTAAAACAGAACTTATGCCAGAATAACTAAAACATCTCAATGCATTACCGATCATCATAAGTTCAAAACCAAATTGGCCTTGTAATTATCCAACACAACAATAGAACAATATGTGAAGACAGTATCAAGTTAGCATAGAAAGTAGTTGAGATCTTGGTTGAGAAAATGGGTCACGTGAATTTTTAAGAAAATATTTCCTTTTCATGCGTTCTTGAGATTTACACATTGGTTTTAAGTGTTTTGTGTTTTAACATACCAATAATATTGGAAGTTTGGGAGTGCTAGTACCATATAATCTAGATTAGATAATCCTGTACATGTCACTTGGCACCTTACTAATTTATTTGTTTATTCTAACGTAATTACTAGTTTTGTAATTATACAGCACAACAATGCAACAATTTGCCGAGACAGTATCGAGTTTAACACAAAAAGTAGTTGAGATCTTGGCTAAAAAAATGGATCACAAGTCAACTTTCTTTCAAGAAAACTATTGCCAAGCACTTCCTATCTTCAAATGAATCACTGCCCACCTGGCCTAACCGCTCCAAATCAAGTATTTGGCGTAATGCCACACACGGATGGTGACTTCTTCACAATATTACACCAAAATCGAGTTGGTGGATTGCAATTGGTGAGAGATTGGACATGGATTATATAGTTAAATCTACTTTGGAGGCTCTTATTATCAACAATGGTAACTTATTTCAGGTAGATTTCGCTCCTTTTACAACATTACCTAATTTGAGATAAGATAAATATTTCATGAAATATAATTCTTTTTTATTGCATACTATGTTTGTAGTTGATTATCTCATGCATGTAGGCATGGAGCAATAATATATAGTGAGCATTCAGCACCGTGTGGTTATGATTCTAGTAGTGGAAATTTCTCTGTCACACATCTCTTTTGTCCAACATATGACACTATAATATAGAGTTGTTACGAGTCTACAATCTACAAAGAGTTCAGGTTTAGGGAATACTAGTAGTAGGTCTAAGCGGATGTTCAAAAATTGGGTTCTAAACTAGGGTTTGCTAGGTTTATTTTTTTAAGTTAGCTTCCTGGGTTTCTTGTTTTACCCAATACCCCAAGAGTATTGCACACATGCATCATCTACTAAGTTATAATGTTGATATATATATATATATATATATATATATATATATTAAATGTAGTAATGAATCGTTGTAAATATTTCATTATCATTTTTACAGCTTGAGAAAAGTCCATAAGCCCTAACACATGTCAAATGTACTCGTGAGCTCTTTATATTCTCCCAAAATATACAAACATTGAGTGCATCGTTGGGTTATGTCTTAATTGGTGGACAATTTTATAAAGTTTGGTGGCATGTTCAGCTAACTCAGTGAAAGAACGTATTCATTGTATGATTTTATTTCACATTGTGAGCACATGGATGAACTTAGAAAACAATTGAATAATGTGTATGCATTTAACTTATCAATTACATTCGTCATTTATTAATTCTTTTACTTCACATTAAAAATACTAATGTTATGTATTACACATTTTAGGCTTTACAACAATATGAACAAGATCCAGAATTAGTATCTTCTTAGTTGTATGCATTTGCATGTGGTCCTGCAAACCTTGCCTTTCGATACATTGGTTGCACAGTTGGGACTTATAAGTTTTATATCATGGAGCGTGAACGTAATCAAAAGACTCAAAATTATGGTTTATTAGTCGAGAGTAGTCATGGGAGGACATTGACTACTATAGTGTCATTCATGTCATTATTGGATTGGAATACCTTGATGGAAATGTAAAAAATTTATTTAAATATCATTGGAGGGATTTAAGCAGTAGTAGTAATTAATACATAGAGATAGCTACTTCACAAGTGTCAACATTGCATGTAAGTGGTATGAAGATGATTCATTTGTATTTGTTTGCCAAGCAACCCAAGTGTATTACTTGGTTGATCCAATGAAGGAGTGTAATAAAGATAGTGGGGAGATAAGCTAATAAGTGATACAAAAGTTTGCCCCTCGAAATATTTATGATGCCTCAATAGTAGTGGATGATTTTAGTGACTTAGAGGATGATTGTCCGAGTCTAGAGGTATACCAAGACAGTGGATAGAGTATGAATTTATTTGTAAATTTTAATGCGTACCAATATTAAGCAAAGATGGTGTTCCACCCAAGCATCTCGATGCATCGATATTAAGTGATGTGCTAAATAAAGATGTTGAGGACTTTGAAGCAGAAGATATAGAAAATGAGGATGGTGAGGAAGAAGAAGAAGAAGAAGAGGATGATGATGATCCAAATATAAGGAAGAAGACGCGAATGAAGTTACTGAAGAAGATTCTAAAAAAGCCATGGACAATACATTTGAGGATGATGAAGAATAAATGTAGTAATTATTTTTTAGTTAAGTTGATGTATATATTTTTCATGACCACTTATATGCTAGTCCATTAACAATGATAGTGAAAATTTAAGTTGACAATATAGAAAAACCAAAAACTTTAAATTATAAACGTTGTTAAGACTAGGTTTCAAAATAAAAATAAATTGAACAAATTTTTTTTAGCATTTAATATTGTTGAGATACGATTTCGAAACAAAATAAATGGTGAATCTCTTATAAATTATTTGCAAATCTATATTGAGGAGTGTGATAATTAATTATCTTTATTTGTTGAAAAAATATTGAGATCAATTGGCATGTTAAATGCTTTTATTTTTTATTTTACATTCAAACTTGGAACTTCTTATATATTTATGCACACTTTTAAGTAATATTTTTTTTTTCCAGATTTTGTTATATATAAATTTTTATATATTTTACAGGCCCCTCTACATAAATCTCGACTTTGTCCTTGTTGTTGCATGTCTATATTATTTTGGCATTATAAGGGTAGGTGTCATAAACATTTTAAGAAACTTGAACCTATCAAGATGGCGATCCAAAAACCATTCAAAAAAATAAATTTAGACGATTGAAAGACGTGTTGCGAACTAGTCTCGATTATCTAGTAATTACATTTTTTTTTACTCTAAATCATTTAAATTATGTGATGATTTAATAGAGAATATTTAACTTTGTTCATTCTTCATGCAGCACTTGAGTTTTAACAATGCACAAAATATATCATATTTGACAATCCCCCATCAGGCTAATTCAAGGTCATTCTAACGTCTTGCATAGAAAATGTTAATTAGTTATTATATTTTTTATGGGTTACTTTATGAATTAAGTGCTAATATATTTTTACTAATATGATTTAATTAGAAATGTCAGAATCCGAAAAACTTTTCTCATATTCATGTATATGTTATGACTCATACTGTTACCAACTACTAGTGGATTGATCCAGAAAATTATTTCATTATTAATTACTTCATTTTTTTTTATCTTACTCATTATGGTCGAAAGTTTTGTAGGAGAAAATTATTAAGTTTCAGTTTGCTTATGAAGAATCATCGTTCAGTGACATTGAGGTATTTACCCAGGTCCTCGGACCAAGTCTAGTTATGTGAGAGGACTAAGAAGTTCTTTCAAGCATTTGGGTTCAACTTCCATGACCTCGAGTTTTGGAGTGAAGAATCCTATAAAAAATTTGGACCCTGCACATTAATAAATTTAATAGTTGAAGGCAAGAAAACAAGAGTTGGAGGATCAACAGTCTCAACAGTCAAAGTTGGAAATGCGTTTGTGAAAGCACCAAAAGGAGTAGGAAGAAAGAATACATCTTGAAGTTCAAGAATAAATTCAAATAAAGTTGAAGGTGCAGATGGAATGCATAATGTCACTATTGTAAGATCGCGGCGCTCAAAAGAACAAAAAGAAATGAAACATAATCTTTTTATTTTATTCCCTAAACTTTGAAAACAATTTTAATTATTGCCTATATATTTATGATACAATTTGGAGACAATTTTGAATATACAATATCTTTTATGTATTTCTTAATTCGTATAAAAATTATGTTTGAATGTAAATTTACAACTTCATTCGAACATAAATAAATTAAAATGTGAGCTGAAAAATGTTTAAACATATTAACGTTCAAACAAACATGACAACGTTAAAAGATGTGGCACATAATGTGCAAGCGTAGGTTTGTACATCCGAATGTTGCTAACTTAACATTCGAGCAAAATCTAAACTGATGTTTGTAGCTTTCTTACATCACTTAACTAATGTTCAAACAATTATTTACTTAATGGTCGCACTAATATAATCGAACTTTTCACATTACGTTTGAACGTGTATCTGCCACAATATTTAATTATAACGTTCGAGCACTTTATTCGTAGGTTCGAATTTTATTTCGGTGATGTAAATGAACCGTCACAATTTGGGTATTATGTTCGAATGATAAACCGTAAAAAAATATTTTTTATGATAGTTAAACAATAAACTAACACAACATCTATTTAGTGACTCGATTCTTGTATTGGTTAGGCAATGGTTTTTTTTTTTTGTGTCACGAAAAGAATTTAGTATCAATTTTGTTTTTTGTGATATGATTTTGTCCATCACAAAAGAGACAATATGTTTAAGAGTGATCACAAGGAAAAAACTCAACTAACCCTGCCTAATCTTGAAACAAACTCAAAATGCTTGGCCCAACCCATTATTACATCGTAAGCCCATTTGATTATACCCATTACATAGGGTGCTGGAACTTGAGAGCATGCATGTACACTTTGTTGCTATTGTGGACATCTTATGCGAATAATTTTATTAGTAACGATTTAGGGCTTGCATCCAAGGATGAGGCGGCCGGCCTTCGCAGGAGAATTGGGCTGCGTTCCTAATTAAGGCTCAAAAATAATACATTTTGAAATTGTAAAGATTTTTACTGTGGCCATGAAGGGCCTTTGGCCCATTTAATAGGATGAAAGGCCGCTTTACTAGTTTTGTAGGCTATGATAATGATATTACAGCCCTTGGGCATTACCATACAAATTGATCAACTTAGAACACTTTCATTAGTTTGGCTATCTATTTAGGCTCTATTTAGATAGTAAAAGTGTTTCATTTCATTTCATTTTATTATTAGAATTCTTTTAAATTTTTACATAAAATATAATAAACAATTTAACTTTTTAAATCCTAAAATAATAATAATAATAATGTTAAAAATAATATTCTCACAATATTTTATTTAACTTTCAACTTTCATCTCAACTCATCTCATCTCAACTCACTATCCAAATGGTAGTCAAAGTTTGTCTAATATCATCTGTTTTATCTTTCGCATATTTCACTCAAAATCTAATCTCATATAGATTATTCATCTAAACTCTATATAATAATAAAATATTATTTCTTTTTTCTTAATTTTTATCTAAACTTTCTAATCAAATAAAATATTTTTTTAACCTATTTTTATAATAATCTCATTTTTCAAAATGTAACTATCATGTTTTTAATTTTATCTAACACAACAAAATAGCATTAAGAAAATCAAAAGAAAAAAAAAATGAAAGCATGTTCAATTTTTTTTTTTTAAATCAGAGTGAAAAAAATAAGATTATCATATTCATTGCTTATGACTACCGTTCTCAAAAATTATGTTGAACTATTATAGTTCAAATATCTATTTGGGAACACAACTGTTCTAAAATATTTTCAGACTACTTCACTACTATTTACAAACTATTCATTATCTTAGAAGAATTATATATACAAGTCCAGATATACAAGTCTCGTGTAGGTATTATATAAAAAAAGTGGATCTCATTATGAAAAAGTGTAAAAAATTAATTTTTTTTATAGAATCTATTTTTTTTACAAAAGACCTGCATAAAAGACTTATAGATTTTTATGATATATATAGAAAAAGAATTGCTGGAATTTATCCTTCTTGTTACAAGCAATTTCCCCCATCTCCTCACACAATTAGGATGGTTAGAAGCAAGTCATTCTTGGTTAAAAAATGCACAGTTCAATAGTCAAGAACAAGTTTCTTTCAAAGCAATCACCACATGAATACACTTAAATATTAGAATAATTTTCCAAAATTCATCACTTAAATCTAATGACAGCTAGCTATATATAAACATATAGGAAAAAGAAAAGAAAGGACAAAAAAAAAAAAAAAAACCCAACTCTTTGGAGCTAGCCTTTGGCTTCCGTACTTGGACTTTTCTTCCTGTCGTTTCACTTTCCACCTTCATTTTCATTATCTCCGCCTTCACATCGAGATTGACATATTATTTATTTAATTTTTGATAATCGTATAAATCCGAGGTTATTTATTATATATATATATATAAATAATAATATTAAATATAATTTTAAAGTACGTAAATTTTACATAATTTTTTTTAAAAAAATAAAGACCATTATTAAATTTTTTTTTATATGTATTTCGTATTTACTCATTCTCTTAAATAAATTGCACGATATTTATATATTCTACTATTATAAATATTATTTTTCGTATATATATATAATAATTTTTTCTATGCATAAGTGGGTGTATTAACAAACCATTATAAATGAGATGCATTATAAATTTAAAAAATAAAAATATCAATAATTTTTTAATATAACTGATGTTCTACATCAACAATATTCTATATGTCCGTAATCTAAAGTTCAAATCCTATATATTGGATTGAAATGGGAAAAATGGAAAAAAGTCATAACACGTGGCGTACATCTTGTTGAAAAAAAGGTAATAAAACAATATATATATATATATATATATATATATATAAATATATTTACACACTAATAAGGGCGTTACGTGCAAGGTAGCCCCCGGTTGATGAAAAAACTTCTAGAAGGTAAAATCTTTTCACAAAAATAGATTATAATAGAAATTTATTTAAAAAAAATGAAAAAATTAAGTAAAATATTTTAAATAAAAAAACATCATCTCATAACAACAGTCAACATGTATAAAAAAAAAAAATTGTCAAAAAGGCTATTCAAAGGTAGATTCTGAACAACAGTATATACAAGGGAAAAAAAAATTTAAGTTAAAAAAACGTTTTTTATTTTTTTTTTATTTTTATGGTTCGAGGGAAATATATGTGTAGAATTGATGTATATATTTAGAAGATATATATATATATATATATATCATCTTAATATATTCATCTAGTTGACAATTTTATGATGTTGAATCTTTTATGCTGTTGTTGCTAGAATTCATCTAGATCTGCACCAAGATGAATGATCCATTCTTTTCTAAATTTTGCATCGCAATGATTTGCAAATACAGAAAATGTTCCTATATGAAATAAATTTAGAATTTTAGGAAATCTTGGAGAAAAATAATGCTATCTCAAATATTTATTTTAAATCTAGTGGATAATTTTTAAATTGAGCTAAGTGTTTGAAAATCTTTCAAATATTTTAAAAGTCTAAAATTATTTTAAATGGGATATTTTTTATGTTAATGAACCAAGCTTAATTTTCAAGTAAGTCTCTTTAAATTTTAGAACTCGAAAATAATATAATTTTAAAATTTTATTTTATTTAAATGATTTTATTTCTTTAAAAATATTATTTAATGTTCATCGTTTTATTTTATGTTAAAAACTCTACTTACTTAGATAATTTATCCTTTTATTTGATGATAAAGAATATTATTTTTGGATCAAGAATAACAAATTTTATTTTAAAATTTAGTGTATTTCCCTTATATATTTTCTCTATTTATTCCTCTCTTATTTCTCCATGTATTAGTTTCATTCTTAGATTAAAAATGGAACGTGTAGGACTAGAATCGGATTGCCCAAAACCCTAATTCTCATTGTCTCTTTCTTTTCCTTCTTCCTCTCTCCCTGTGCTGTCCTTCTCCCCCCCCCCCCCCCCCCCCCAGCGTCTTCCCTTCTCTCACTCTAGCAACCTCCACCGCCATTGATAGCTCCATTTCAAACTGCCACCGCTGCTATGCCTCTCTCTCTCTCTCTCTCTCTCTCTCTCTCTCTCTCTCTCTCTCTCTCTCTCTCTCTTCCTTCTTTCTATTCCCTCTCATTCCCTTTGCATCTCACCCAGTTGGCTTCTATCTTTTCTCTCTCGGTAGCTCTAGCGATGTCGTGCACCACCTCCAACCACCGTGACCAACAGGGGTGTGACCTTGGGCTACGAATGGTTGAAGGAGTAGGTGTGTTTGTTCTTCTTCGATAGGGGCACTTACTTGGCCTACTATTGGTTGAGGGAGTAGGGGCATTTGGTCACGTGAGTAGCAGTGGCGTGACCTTGGGCTACGATTGGTTGAGAGAGTAGGGGTGTTTGGTCTAGATGATACTCGATTTGGTCATTATTGATGAAACTGGTTGAGGGAGGTGGGGCTTAGGCGTGACCTTGAACTACAATTGTTGGACTGTACGTAGAAGAAGCTCTCGATGCAAGAGGCTGTGGTTGAACCCAACAAGACCATGTTGCCACCGTCGTTTCCTTATCCGTCCAACCCCGAACTACAAGTTGCGCCGCCTCACGCCACTAAGCTCTTCTCTTTGTGTGACAATGGTTGAGTGAGGCGAGTTCGACGACAAACCTTGGACTGAGACGAGGAGATACTATGACGGGGCAGGTAGCCAATGAGAGTGAGAGAAGAAAAAGTAAAAATATGGACAAAATTAAGAACATATGTGGACAAAAAATAGTGGATGGAAAGTAATTGTTCATAATACTGGTAGGGGCAAAACTGTAATAACAACCAGTCATACAAGAGCATAAATGGAATAAAAGTGTTAAACAAAACAAAAATACTATCTATTTCTGTTCATATATCGTATATCTCTTATATTAATATATAAGAGAAATATATAAGAGATATAATTTTGAAGTCAAATTTAGGTCGTTGTCGTTTACATATAATATTGAATCTGGTAGTTTCAACGATTGCTAATCGGCAATTTAATCCTTTACTTTTCTTAGCAAACAATGATTTTGTCTCAATAATAAAGTTCTTTGAGACCACGCGTATTGTCCTAAAAACAATTATTTTTCTTTTCTTTTTAGTAAAATATTGAAATATCATGGTAAAAGCAAAAGGTCTTCTATATAAGTTTAAGATTTTTTTTTTTTTTTAAGCATGAATGAAATTAAAGTAATTAAATAAGTTTAAAAACACTTTAATAAAATAAATTTAGTTGTTTGGATTCTAAAAAGTAAGCTAAAAAGTACATTTGAGGAAAAATATTTTTTTTCCTTAAAAGAGTTTTTTTAGATAATGTTGAACGTAATTCAAATTTTAAAAAAACTGTCAATTGACAAAAATATCTATTTAACTTTCAAATAATTACAGCTTTCAAATTTTTAAAGATATGATCATAATTTTTAAAAATTTAAATAATCGTCATTTTTACATTAAAAAATATTTTTTTAATTTGTTTCCAAACAAAAGTAACAGGATTGAAAGTATTTTAAAGATATGGTTACCGAACACTAAATAACTTTTTAATAATATAATTTATTATTTAAGTTATAAGTTATAAGTCCTAAAACTGTAAGTTATATTTCTCATCGCAATCTCAAACATGTACTTAATTATTTTGTCTAAAATTCACTATTTAAAATAAGAGTGTTGAATTAAAAAAATCCTATAATATTTATTGAATATTTAATCATATAAAAAATTCGCATATTTATTTTTTATTTTACAACAATTAAATAATGTGTTTATAGTAATGCTATATATAATTATAATTTTTCTTATAAGACTGATTTTGTTTGTTTATTTTTGAAATTTAAATTTTAAATTTTAAATTTTAAGATTTTCAACATATCAAATTATCAAGGGAAAAATAAGTTTTTTATAAGTTTTTTTTTAAATACATTTAACATCATGTGTTTATATATAATTTATAAATAACAAAACTCAATATTTTTTAAATACTAATCAATGTGATAGACTTTTTGAGTCAAATACGGTGATGCAATCTCAATAAATAAATAAATTGGTAAATTTTATTTTTTTTTGGGTTAATTTATTTACAAAAATAGAGCAACGAGGTGATAGTTTTCCAACTACGCTTTGTCAATCTTGACTTCGTGTCTAATTCAGAACCATACAGACCGACAACACCACATACTCGTATAATGATGTCTTTTACTTGATCTCTAGACTGCTTGATTCACAACCCCACCCCCCCATAAACGCATGTTGGGTGTGGAGTCGGGACAAGCAGCTGTTTAACAACGCCTGTCCACCGTGATTCCTTTCCTTCCCCTTCGCTCTGGGTCACGTCTCGACAGCGTAGGTAATTCTGGGTGTCGTGTTTCTGACTTCGATTTCTCCAACCATGTCCCGAGTTTTTCAAGGTCTAGAAATCTCGAAATGTCTAAGCTTTAAGGCTGTAGAGTTTTTCTTTCCTCAGCTAAGGTCCAAGTGTTTGACCCAAACAATTCAAATTTATATATAGAAAAAGAGAGAGTAAACGAAGCAAGAAAGCACCAGGGTGTTTCCCATTTGGCTCACCAAGATATGGGGGTTGTTTTACTTTTTGCATGACGGGTTTCACAATTATTCCTTAGCTCCCAAATGCCTTCTTTTCACAAATCCTCTCCTTCTTCTTTGAAATCTTCGTCTCGCTCTGTTTCTGCTGATGGTGAATTCGTTAACACTCGGAGACAAACAGAATCCTTTACTCAGAGGCGGCTCACGCGGCAGAGGAAGCTCCGGCACGTAAGTGACCGAGACCTTGGCTGGCAGCCGGGTGAAGGGTCTTGTTCATCGCCGTCGGAGTCGCCCGGTTCGGCCCGGAAGTCGTGGTCGTCGGGTGAATCTGAGCACTGGTCGTGCTCGGCCGTGCCGCAACGGTTACCGCTTCCTGAATTTCCTTCGAGTTGGAGACCGGAGTCAACGGCATTGAATTCGGGGCAGGCTCATCTCGGATCGCCGAATGAAGGACCGAGCTCTTCGTTGGGGAGGTAAAAGCGTGTTCTTCTTTGTCTGTTTTTTAAAAAAGCTTATTCTTCTTTCCCTTCATTTCTGTTTAGACTCCTTGGATTTCCATGTATTCCCATTATTATTAGTTTTATTGTTTCCCTATTCTTTGGTAATATGGAGTTGTTTGTTTTTCTTTGTTTTATTTATATAATTTAGCTGTTTTTTTTTTTTTGTGTTTTAATCTGAGAATGCAAAATTGGCATAAAATATAGTGTTAAGGCTTATTCGTAGGAATCATGTTGCATAAGTTGATGTTGCTGTCAGTATTGTGTTGTACTGTTATATAATCTTATCAGAATGTTTGAGTTACTAGATAGTGGCAGGTTTAAGGTTTGAGAAATAACATGCTCTATGTATACGCATATGTGTTTATATCATCCTGTTCATCAGTTTTAGTGATTTTGCTCCATGAACTTCAGGAAAAACACAGATAATGTTGCCACAACTTCAATGAAATCTTCAAGCAATAATCATAGGAGACTCTCCCAGGATGTACATGTTGAACTCAATAATTACAACTTGAGGCTAAATATTCCTGCCAGGAGCTCTCTGACAAGTGAATTATCAAGTTCTGCAGTTAGCCTACATAGAGCAAGCACTGATTGTTTTCCTTCTTGTTCTACCACAAGTTCAGCCAAGTCCTCAAACAATTGTTGTAGGGGATTGCTTCAAGAATTAAATGATGAAGGTTTTAATTGCAACTTCCGGCTGAAAAATCCTGCCAGGAGCGCTCCCACTAGTGTTTTATCAAGTCCTGCTAGAAGCCCACGAAGATTGAATTCTGGGGATCTCTTTCCTTCTTCTGTGGCTTTTCAAGAATTTCAGGATACCCTTGTTACATGTTCTTCAAAAGAGTCACCAGCTAAAGCCATGCATAGTCCTGATCAGTCCCCTTTGCGTGGCCCAACAGTCCAAAGTCCCCAGCTCACACCGAAAAGTCCAAACAGATATTTATATCCTTCGCTTCATAAATTCATGTCAGAGAGTCACATGGAGGGGCTCGAGATCAGTGCCCACCCTTTGCCCCTCCCACCAGGAGCAATATTACCATCACAACCATCTTTGCAACCACAATCAACTACCATAAATCACTTCACGGAACAACTGTTCACATCATCTTTTAAAGGTCAATGGCAAAAGGGAAAACTCATTGGACGTGGTACATTTGGAAGCGTATTCCTTGCAACCAACCGGTATGTGAGCTTGAAATTATGATGGTGAAGCTTCTGAATTGTGGTGGCTGTTTCCCAAACTTCTTCAGTTAACATTGCCCTGTTTATATATTACAGGGAATCTGGAGCTTCATGTGCAATGAAGGAAGTTGATCTCATTCCTGATGATCCTAAATCTGCTGAATGTGTAAAGCAGTTGGAGCAGGTACTTGTTAGTCTTCCCCCTCCTGCCTAGTCATTAGAGTTTTTATTCTATTTGGGGCATAGTTGCTGTCAGTGGAAGATGCAGAATTGAGCAAGAAGGTATAATGGAAAAATAGATACATGTAGTCCACTCTGCTACTTGATGAAGGTTCATCAACCAATGACAGCCAGATGGAGTCAATCAAGTGGAGTTGCTATAATAAATCATGGGAAGGGAAAGATACATTGGTTCCTACTAAATGAAAGAGATCTAAGCCTGCAGCCTGCAGCCTGCATAATGGCCCTAACGCTAGACTCCAATCAATTAATGGCATTCCCCGAAACTATTTATACTCCTGTTGTGTCTCCTCTCTTCAATGCTGGGGACCTAAGACCACTTATCTTTCTATAAAGATCCCACGTGATAAATCACAGTGAATAGCATAGTTGTTTGTGGTGTTCAGTTCACGCTTTTTTATGTTTTCTATTCAGTGCATGGAAAAAGAGCTTGTCTTAATAATTGGAAATTTTGGTTCTAACTTTGTAGATGTTCCAATTGTCTATCAAAATTTTCTTATGCTGTTCTCTATCATATTTATTGAATCAGGAAATAAAAGTTCTCCGTCAACTAAAGCACCCAAACATAGTGCAGTATTATGGCAGCGAGATAGTGAGTATTTCATTGGTTCTTTTCATTTATATAGTTCAAATTAATTGTTTGTGATTCTTCACGGGCTTGACTAATTAAGGGAACAACGTTTATGAGCAGATTGATGATCACTTTTACATATATTTGGAGTATGTTCATCCTGGATCAATTAGTAAATATGTACATGAGCATTGTGGAGCTATTACTGAATCTGTAGTTCGCAATTTCACTCGCCATATCCTCTCCGGGTTGGCTTACTTGCATAGCACAAAGACTATCCACAGGTAATTATCACGTTTGATAAGAAGAAACAGAAACTGGCATTGTAGATTTACCTCCCTGTTGACCATTGTAGATTTACTTACAAAATGCCTTTCAATAGAAGATGGAAAAACTCAATTTTGTGAAAATAGACCTGTGATTCACTCTCATTCTTTGAAAACATACAAGGATCACTAATGGGCCTTGTTAGAAAGGTCTTCAGAGTGTTTCTTTTTTAATTCTTTTTTATAGATTTATAGATTTGTTTTCAGTTTATAGCTACACAGCAGTTAGTAAAGCACATTGTTGGAGAAGTTTGGTTGCTAATTTTTAACTGAAGTTTGATAACTTGGATGGTTGTGCTCTGCAGGGATATCAAAGGTGCAAATTTGCTTGTCGATGCATCTGGTGTCGTTAAGCTTGCAGATTTTGGGCTAGCTAAACATGTGAGTTTGAATTTCTCCCAACATCTTACAATGTGGTAGTAATTATAAGAGCAAAATTAAATTTAGTCCCATAGGTTGTAGCACATTGAATCTCCTTCAAGTTTAGCTTGTAGAATCTCCTTTAAAGTTTAGTTTGTGGAATCTCCTTAAAGTTTAGTTTGTAGCACTTACTCCCTCACCATCATTTTCAATGGGTAAAATTCAAATATATATGCTACTCATTGCATCCTAACTAGTTAGAAAATGCTGTAACATAAGTTATTACACCTTTCCTCATTTTAATACTTATTTAAAAATGTTGTCACCAATATGTAGTTTTTATGTTTTGATCAAGGGGAGAGAATCAATATGAGTATATATGATGTAGTGTGGGTGAAGGTATAGAAAAAAACCATTATGTGTTATAATGAGATTAGTTATTATTGTAACACCACATTCCCCTAGCGTTATGAATAAAGTCATTTTTAAAATCTCGGGGAACTGGTGTTTTACTAATCTTGACTTAAAAGTTTTTCTTCCTAACAAAACGCCAGATACAAAAGATTTCATAAGTAAATAAAGCCAATCTTTAATCATGAACTTAGCATGTCATAAATTGCCTAGGCCTCTGTCTCATCTCTTTGGGCCTAGTCCCATCCTGTAGTTCTATCATCATAAAGATCCTCACCTGAGGTGGTTAAAACATAAAAACATACAAAAATGAGTCTCGTTTCGTTACACAAATGAGATGAGATAAAAGTTGAAAGTTAAATAAAATATTGTTAGAATATAATTTTTTAATATTATTTTTGTTTTGGGATTCAAAAAAGTTGAATTGTTTATTATATTTTGTGTGAGAATTTGAAAAAATTGTAATGATTATATGAGATGAGATGAAATGGTTTGGTTTGTGTAACCAAACCAGGCCTCAGTAATAGCACATCATACTGTAAACTTAACTTAACTTAATATTAGGCTTAACTTTGAAAACTTTCATGCATTGTCATACATACACACAGCATATAGATCATTCATTAGTAACATAGGTGGAATTAAACATAATCATGGAAATATATGTAACATGGATGCATGAATGACCGACTCCATGCATTTCATATCATTCATGCATGACTTATTCGTCTTGCCTTTCACTTACTTAGTGGCCATCGTAACATCCGTAACATCTGTGCATCTGTCCAATTGTCATTGACTGTAGAAATCATAGCATAACATATGGTGAACCATGCTTAGGTCTATGGCACCACATACATCATAGCATATAGATGATGAACCATGCTTAGGTCCGTAGCGCTGGATAATCATAACATAACATATGGTGGTACTCGCTTAAGTTTGTGTCACCTCATACATCATGGCATAGCATATAGTGAAACACGCTTGGGTCTATGTCACCGTATACATCATAGCATATGATGGACCACACTTAGGTCCATGGCTTGCACATCCACCCATAACATCAGGCCATTCTTAAAGCTTACTCATCATTCACATGATTTCTTACTTATCTTATCATATCATGATACATGTGGCATGTTGACTTCGTGAACTTTCATGACATGTCATACCCATATGCATGGCATAGCACTTAACATGGCATACATACGTGAGCATTACATAGCATAACTTACATGAGCATCACGTGACATGGCTTAACATGAGCATTGTATGATATAGCATAACTTGGCATTACATAGCATAACATAGCATCCATTCAATCAAACAGTCAATCAACATGACATACATAATTTCATTCACAAACATAGTGTCGTAGTTCGTCGAGGGTTCATAAAAAGGGGCCAACCTGGAATTGGCTGTACATAGCATAAGTAAACATCTTTTCTTTTTTTCATGCATAATAGAATAATTACAGCACACATAAAGGTTATGATCTCACTTCGCAAAATCTCACTTCGTAGTTCGTTACCTATATGAAGTACTAAACGTTACGAAAATCTTCTATGAAACTTGTCGTAATATTCTACTTATTTAAACTCATGCAATGGAGAATAATTTAATAAATATCTTGTTATATACTAAAATTTCTAAAGCTGGACTGGAAATCATTGTGCAACAACGACAGAAGAGCACTGAGAGAGAAACTATCGATTGGTGTTGTTGAACCGAGATAACAACGGAATATAGGGAAAACGAGGGAGATCTCGGTTGGGGTTTACGGGAAAATGGAAGTCTGTTGGTAGGGCTGTAAATGAATCAGTCTGTTTGATAGCCTGCTCAGTACTCGCTCGGTTAAACTCGAATCGAACTCGACTCGTGAAAAAAAAAGCTCGTTCATGTAAGCAGATACCCGCTCGATTTGTAAATGACACATACCCGACAAAACTCGACTCGGCTAAAGCTTGTTAAGGCCCGCTCGTTTATGCTCGACGTTAGCTCGAATCGATTAAAACTCATTCATATATTGATAAATATATACATACACCTATGTATATATACATATATATATATTTTGATTAGCTAATAATATAAGCATACCACTTTTATAATTAAATATAAAATATGTAATCTAATTGCCTATGTCTATATAATGAATATATTTCATAGATATGTTTTATAATTTGAATAACAGTTAGTCAATAAAATTTAATAATTTCACATACTAATATGTAGGAATCATATATGAAATAGATACATTCTATCATATTAAGTGTATGTATTAATAATATATGTAGGCATATAATATATTGTTATTTTGGATAAATATTAATTAGTTAGATATTTTATAATTTTATAATTCAATAGAGGTTCTACTTATTAGTTGTATAAATTTAATATTAGATCTTTTATTTTATTTATTTATTTATTTTATTAATTATTAAATCTTATTCAAAAAATATATAAAAAAACAATTCAAGCTCGAGCTCGGCTCGACTCGAATTGGTTTGTGGGACGAGCACAAGCTCGACCTCGAATTGAGAATTTAGCTTATCGAGTCAAGCTCGAACAAAGAATAAAAAAAATATTGAGCTCGGGCTCGAGCTCGAGTATTTTGAGTCGAGCCGAGCTCGGCAAGCCAAAGACCAGCTCAGCTCAGCTTGATTACAGCCCTATTTGCTGGAAAGTGACTAGTTGGCGGCTTCTGTGTTGTCGGGTGGTATTCCGACTTCCTTTGTGGTGGTCGACGGTGGCAATGGTGTTTTCTAGGTGGTTGACGATGAGATTTTGTGACTTGGTTTGCTGTGATGAAAGTCGATTTCACATGGAAAGGGTCTCAAATGGTGGAAGAGGACTACGGTGGTTCGTGTTTGATGAGTGGGTTTGCTGCGGGAGTGCGTTTCTCGGTTTGGTTGTGTACAGAACTTTGTCTATGTTTTCCGATGGCTGCATGTGAAAAGAAAGTGAGGAGAGAGTTGTTGTGATTTTTGGGACTATTGGTAAGGAATACCGATTTCACGTTGGGGAATCTGGCCGTGAGAACTTCATTGGTGTGAGGGAGGAATAATGCTGGGGAAAAGTGGTGTATAAAAAGTGAGGATTTCGGTGCCTAACCGACTTAGGCTGCTTCCCAATTAAGAAATCACCATGGCGGTGTGAAAGGGGCAGAAAATCTCAGTCAATTAGTCTCACTTAGGAAAGAATAATCATATTAATAATAGTAATAACTGATAATAATAATAATAATAAAATAAATCTAGTCCCTAATTTAGAACCCGCAGTTGACAATCTGTATTTTGCGTTGGAATATTGGTAGTTCACTTTTTGTTATTTGATTCGCCCGCACCCCGCACAAGAGGAAAGTGATAGAGATTCTACAAGAGGGATAACGGAGAAAGGCCGATGGGTCTTTCGCAGCCCGCGCAGATCAGACATATTAGCTTTGCACTTTGAACCCGACCACAAAAAGTTATGGTTAGACTTTAGGAAATTATGTGCTCAATGTTTTGACCACATGGGTAAAATATATTTTTCCCTTATTGTGACTCTCTTAAGCTAGTGAGTACCACATTTGTGTTGTTATCTGCAGTGGTTAGTGGTCCAACAACATTCCCACATGCTTGGGAATGAGAAGTTCTTGCTCTTTATAAGGTTCCAATGGGGCTTCAATTGCATTATTGATTAGTCCTTTTGGAGTATAGGACATGTGGTTTGGACATTCCATTGGGGCGTTACAAATGGTATCAGAGCCTATCCCAACTACAAATGCGGGACTTGAGCCATGCCACCTACAATGGACAGGCCCGACGAGGACGTCGGGAATTTAAAAGGGGTAGATTGTGATACCCTATATGATATGGATAAGGATAGGTGGTGTATGGGATTGCACATTGCTTGGGAGTAGGAAGTTCTTGCTCTTTATAAGGTTCCAATGGGACTCTAATTATATCATTTACTAGTCCTTTTGGAGTATAGGCTATGTGGTTTGGGCCTTCTATTGGGACGTTACAAATGGTATCAGAGCCTATCATAATTAGAAATGTGGGACTTGAGCCGTGCCACCTACAATGGATAGGCCTGACGAGGACGTCGAGAATTTAAAGGGGGTAGATTGTGATACTCCATAAGATATGGATAAGTGTAGGCGGTGTATGAGATCCCACATTGCTTAGGAATGAGAAGTTCTTGCTCTTTATAAGATTCCAATGGGGCTCTAATTGCATCATTTATTAGTCCTTTTGGAGTATAGGACATGTGGTTTGGGCCTTCCATTGGGGTGTTACACATACTTTTTTTATGCATAACCTAGACCAAACACGTCTGCATGGTCCATTCTTTGTAATTTATATTCACTTATTCGGTCCGAGTCTTTGCCAGGCCAACATTTTTTTATTTATTTCTTGTTTCTTTCTTTTTGCTCTTTCATACGTGAACCCTTGCCTGTATCCAGCTTGCAGGACAATCTTGTAACCTTTCTTTGAAGGGGAGTCCATACTGGATGGCTCCAGAGGTACTTCACTTTGCAATTGGATTTTACTCAGCTTCTACCTTCTTTTTCTTTGTTTATATAGTCTGATTATGGTTGTGCAGGTCATGCAAGCTGCAATGCAAAACAATACCAATCCTGATCTTGCTTTTGCTGTTGATATATGGAGTTTGGGATGTACCATCATTGAAATGCTGAATGGAAAACCTCCTTGGAGTGAGTTTACAGGGGTGAGGACATGATTAAACTTATGCTTTATTTGTAATTTTCTTTGTTTTGATCGGCAAACAAAATTTTATTAATCATAAGAATAGGCATAAGCCCAAGTTTACGGTACATATACAAGAGCATCGCCTAAGCGGGCTAGTTCATTGATATTGGTCATTTTGTACGCTTGTAAAAGTTGTCTACATGCCACTTTTCTTTTGCTCAGCAGAAATTCATCCTATCTCTGATTTACAGGGGATCAATTATAGAATAATGCTTTTGTTGAGAAACTCCTTGTGGTTAATTTTCTGATGCCTAGTTCTTTGTGTCCTGTCTTCAAGGGGGAAATTAGAAAAAGAAAAGAAACCTATGTTTGGCCTGGCCTTGCAACTATTTTTCAACTAGTTTTGCTAACTTTTCTTTTTGCGGGTAACATGACCTAGTTCCACAAGAATGCATTTAAGGATTGAGAAATTCCTCTAGCTTTAATATGTTCTACTTTGTGATGGCACCAAAGATTACCTTTCTAGGACCCAGTAAACTGAAGTCTTGTTGCATAGGATACAAAATTTTTATTACTTCTTTATTCTTATTATATGAACCTTTCTTTTTCCTATATTACTGACTGGCTATTGTTGATAAATCTTACCATATGCTAGCGTCTTCAATTGAGCTTAGGGGGAGGAGACTGGGGGCCTATCCCCCCACAAAAAAGAAAAAGTTGAAATGGCCCCCTAATCTTTCTTTGAGGGCAGTCCATACTGGATGACTAGTGCTTTATGGAATACTATCTTTGGGTTGTTTGCATCAGCTTCTTCGTATGGTAGATCTTTTGGAGTGTTGGAAAGGGAAGTGTAGTTGTTCCCAAGGGGAACCTGTTGGAAGATCTTTCCGTCTTGTTTCTTGTGGTGCATTTGGAGAAGAAGAAATGAATCCCTTTAACGTTATGATGACTTATTTCAGCTTTTCCGTTTCTTGTTTATAGGATTTTTATGCTTTTCTGATCATTAACAAAGCTTAACTTGCTCATAAAATATATGTTTGACCCTCAAAAGCTTTAACAATATTTTAAGGATTCCCAAAAAATATTAAAATAACCCCTTAGTCCCTAAAACACATAAAGTTTCTCAAAACTTTTAAGAATCCATTTGTCCCTAAGAAAATTTACAAAGTTCACCTTGGTCTCCAAAAGAATTGAAATATAGTCGGTTGAAAACTCTTAAGTGTACTTCGTTTCAACTACTCAAGTCAATTGGCAATTCACACAGGAAGTGGAAATAGGTGTAGTGTGTAGGCCAATTAGAGGGTTTGCTCTTAATGAATTTACTTCTACCACTTTTTGATAAGTACAACCACTTCCATCTTGCCAGATGATATCATCTTCTAAATAATATCATTCCAAATGGCGTTGGCTTTAAAGGGATTGCCTAGGCTGAGGCCAAGATAGGTCATGGATATGGTAGAAATCCTACACCTTTGGACATCTGCCAAACTAGTGACATTCTAAACTCTACCACCCAAATGTAATTCTGACCCGGTGAAGTTCACCCTAAACCCAGATACTGCTTCAGAGCATAGGAATAAACTTGCAAGTAATGGAGATCATTACGGTTGGCCTCACAAAATACTGAAGTACTGTCATCTGCTTACAACAAATGAGACATACCCATATGCATTTTTTGTAAAATCTTCAATTAAGCTGTGTATGTTTTTAACTTTATAGCTGAAGTATCCTAACTCTTTTCAATGTTTCAGCCTCAAGCCATGTTCAAAGTTTTGAATAGCTCCCCACCCATTCCAGAAACATTATCCTCAGAGGGAAAGGATTTCCTCCGTCGTTGTTTTCGAAGGAATCCTGCAGAGCGGCCAACGGCTCTTATGCTACTGGATCATCCTTTCATTCAAAATTTGAATGATCAAAATCTTTCAGTCTGTCTGCAGGCATTTTCTGCAATTGATCTTATAGTAAGTATGAACTATACCACTCCTTGGTTATTAGTCATTAGTCATATTGGCATCCAAATGTAACGACTGTACCTCAGCATGTAAAATAAATAAACAAAGAGAAAAGGAGAAAAAATACATGAATAGCTTAATTGGATTTTTATATCCGTTTATACTCATCAGAAAAATATTTTTGTATGCGTTCTTGATTTTTAGGATAAAAGGCATACTGTAAGAGATGGCACTAAGCGTAAAGATCTGATATCAGTCTCCCCTGATAGACGGATCAAGAATGGGAATCTGCCTTGTAGTTGGTAAAAATACTACCAGAACTACTCAGATTATGACTTTTGTATTAATAATTTGCTTGTGCTTGGCTACTCAATTTAGCTTCATGCAATGTAATTTGTCAATGTTGTTTTTTCTTACAGTGGAACCTGTCAGCATTTTAGTTATAAAATTTCCAACTGCACCGAGGTGTTTCATCGTCCGCACTCCATGCTTCCAGTCCAGCCGCGTCTATCTACCATAGACTTCACGCAAAGTTCACATAGTTGCAGCCCTTCTTCAGATCTTTCCAGAAATGCAACCCTTGGTGCTGTCAACCACCGTCCATTTGCACATTTAAGGACTCATGGAAGGGAAGTCTCACACCTCTTAAACATGTAGTTGACTTAGATTGATATGGAAACTATGGTTCTCTTAGTGTACAGCCTGGAAGATCGAAGCAATCATCTAGAAAAGCTGCAGGCCGGACCTCTAACCGGGATTTTCGCAATGCCATTTAGAGAGTTTTGGTATCGAAGTGTTTCGAATTTATCATGTATGAATCTTTGCTGCCGCTTTCAAAGTTACAAGGGGACCAGGAAATCAAGTTGGCCGGCACAGTTGAAGGTTTGTCATCTTAGATTCTTTACTGAAGCTTGGGGCTTGAACTAACAGACGAGCTCGTACTTCCGGATAATGGAAATGATCTCAAACGGATGGAAAACATAGGAAGGAAAAGTTAGGATAATGTTGTCACATTTTTGTATGATAAATGGATTCGGATGATTTTGTAAATGCCATTCAAGAAATTGATTCGAATAACAATAAATGTTATAGGATTTGTTTCATATCTATCACTCTCTTTGTCTCTACTTTTTGAGAGTTCATTAGGCCTCCTGCTTTCTAGTGTTTTTTAAAAATACTGGAAAATTAATTAATGGTTAATTTCTGATCTTGAAGTTCATGTTAAAGTACTTGATCTGTTGGGGATCACCTATGCAATCTTGGGAACTATATATATATATATATGGAAATGGGGCTAAAACTCAGTACTTCTTTATGCATCAGTGAAAGATCAATATATATATATATATATATATATATATATATATTGATCTTTCACTGATGCATAAAGAAGTACGTACTACGTACACGACGATATCGTTCACAATTATATGATGAATCGGGGATTATAACACGGGGTTTTGGCAATGTGTTTTTCACTTGTCTTGATCGGTGCAAAGATTCTGACATATATAACAGTAATTTTATATAATAAAATGTTATAATTTGATTGGAAGATAAATTTTAAAATTTCAATTTTACAAATCAAATTTAACCATTTAATTAATAATTATGTAAAAGTATGCTCGATTTACATACCGGCTTGAGAATAAAATAACTAGTAGTAAATGAAGACAACATCTAAACGAAAGTAAGGGAGTGGATCGATAACTATGCTGGCTATTATCAAATAAGAATGGAAGAGATGCAACTTTTAGTTCAGGACTTTGATTCTATTATCCAACGTCGTCCTGCAATGAAAGTGGTTTGCTTAGATAAGTGCTTCAAAGCTGCAATGGACCCTTAATCTAGCTGTTGACATTTACCTTATTTAATAATTACATCGATCATAGATATATAATGTCTCTAATATGCATGATAAATCAAAAAGATCGAAGCTCCCACATAATGCTTGAAAAACCAAAGGACAAAATAAAATAAGATCAGTGCAAAACGCATGCATGTTTAGGTGTTTTTATGCTCAAGTTCTGAGGTTCTTGGTCCTGATCTTGATTTTGATACCTGATGAGCTGATCACTAGGGTACTGGTGGTGCTAATTGAGATGTCTGACCGACGACGTTAATTGTACTCGAATCAGAATATTCTCCGGAAGACATACCTGAATCATGAAATTCCAAGGATCCAGAATGGGTTTCTGTCAGTAGTACTGTACTGTTTGATGGACATGGCGAACATTTGATCCTTGTCGAGACATAATTTGCATGTATACCATGAGTACTACTACTTTCAATGTCTCTGAAAGACATTGTTTTCTTTCTAAACGTATGCGAGCTGAGGTCCTTTTTGTCAAACATTCTAAAAATATGAAGAATTCTTCTCCAGATCGAGTCAGCTTGATCTGGATTAGAGGGTATCATGAAGATGTGCTGCCTTTCCTTGTAAAGGAACATAGATATGGAGAAAATGAGAGCTAACAAGGAAGCAACCCCAGCAATGAGGAATAGGCCCCAAAAGCTAGCAACGCTGAGACTGGGGGAAGAACGTGGGGTACTGTTGGGGTCTGGACAATTGGTGTTTTCCTCTAGCCATGCACTTTCAATCTCTTTCATTTTCTCCCCTTCAGTCACCTTTAAGATTTTCCTTGAAATATCTGCAACAAGGGGGGAACCTATTGGGAATACCTGCAAGTCATGACAAAATAACAAAGGAAATGATCATCTACTTGAGAAACTACATGACCTACAAATTAAAACAAGAATAGAATATAACAAATTAGTGAGAGATGATCTTACAAAGCCAAACCCATCAGTTTTGTATACTGATGATGAAACCATGGTGTACTTTGAGCAATATTTTCCTAGAAATAACTTCATGTAGGGGACTTCATCAAAAACAGCAGCTATACCACCATTTGCGCTTCCTTTAGACAAAAGTTCATCACATTCATCCGTAGAATTATATTGCTTTAGTTGAAAATCCTTAAAGTTCATTTCTTTTAAGATTCCCAGAACAAAAGAACCTTCTTGGTAGCCAACCTTCTCCCCATTCTTAATAAGTTGATTGACATCAGTAACTGTTGGTTGCAGCTGTTGAACTGTTAAGAGGGACGCCAAACTTGCAGTGTAGCTTTGAGTAAGTATGAGCACCACAAAAACCCATATGATCACCACAAACCTAGCACAATTGCTTATCACTATCTCCCCTGTAAATTCAGTTCTAAAGAGTTTTAGAAAGGAAATGTAGTTTAATGGTAAATATCTATGAACTTCATATGATATTTGAGAAGCAATTAGCCAGGTATACACTAATCATATTCTATTGCTTACAGCCCTCTTGACTTCGACTACTAAATCTCATATATATACCTCAGTCACATGGAGATTCGTAAGGACGTTTTGACACATGATGACACAGAGAGAACTTAAGCGCGGTCTTAAACAGTCGTAACCATATCCTACAAAAGGTATGTGCGTGCATTCATGCAGCTTCTGCATTGTGCATGCTAATATTGAGTAGGCATTAACAATGACATAAGAAAATAAGTAAAGGGAACTTACGTTGTGCGAAAACCATGGTGGAGAAGGCATACCATAAGCTTGTCCCAACCTGATGAGAAGGGAGCCCACGAAAACCCTCATTTACTCGGTGTTCAAGAAGCCATACCACAAACCCAATGAACACAAAGAAACAGGCGCTTGTGAACCAAAGGTCCCAACTTAAAGGCTTCAAGAACACCCATGCATTTTTCCTCCTGCTATCTCGGAGTGGCACGACCATTGACACTCCAGATTCCGTGTATGGTAATGTAAAGTCCACATACCTAGACCTGTTTTCTATGATCGTCGTATCTCCTACCGCAGCATCGAAATTCTGCCAAGATCAATCATTAATTTCCATTAAAAATTTCAGTTTCTATGTCTAGATTGTAAATGGAAATAATGCATATATATACCATAAGGTTTGAATGCATGCATGCAGAGTCTCAATCTGAATGAGTGCATGCACAGCGAGATGTTTTGTGAGTTATGAAAGTTAATAGAGAAACGACATTTACAGTTCTAAGACGTATAATTCTTGCGCATTTTCTTAAAAAAAAATGAATAAATCTGAGAATCACGTGAAAAAATATATATTTTTTATAGACTTAACTTTCTTTCAAAAAAGTACGCATGATTGCAGACCCTAAAACTATATCTAAGTTAACACTAAATAAATAATAAGAATGCATATATGAAGATTTTTACCGACCCCTTGATATACTTGATAGACCAAATCATTATAAGTACCGGCGCTTTCACCATCCGGCTTTGCAAAGGGAATGAACTCATATCTAACAGCATATGGTAATGATTCCATCACAGCATCGAAGACAGCTATAGAATATCCTCTGACCTGTGGTGTGTTAGTGCTATGATCATACGTGACATGAACAAATTCACTAAAACCATCCTTCACTGGAACTCCTATTCGCAGCTTCTTCCCACTTGTTGGAATCTCCCAACCTTTAGGTACAAGGTCTACATCACCCGGCCATGTAATATGTCTTAGGTTGTTCTTGGAAGTAGAATATGCGTTTGTGTTAGCTGAATCGATCAGTTCCCTTCTGAGTCCATTTTCTGGAGTCCAAAATGCAACCACTCTTTCAATCTCATCATTCACATTAATTATCTGAAAAGTTGATGATTTTACTTGTCCATTAACAAGACTGAATGCACCAGAAAGGCCTCTAAATCTAACACCCAGTAATGCTTCGCGAAGTTTTGGACCATTTTTTGAGACCCCAATAGTTTCAAGATCAATTAAGCTGCTTGAAGCATTCATCTGTTCAGAACCAAGCTGATTTTCACCCCCAACCTTCTCAACTGCTGTGGCTAGTGCTGAAGCAGCATCATAAGCCCATAGGCCAAAGACATTCAAGTCAACATTGGCCGTAATATTGGGATTTTCTTGTTGGAATGTCCTTTTCCATCGAACTGCAAAATTTTCAAGGTCTTTTGTCTTGGGAATGTAAGTCTTTACACCCAATACTCCTTGCATTGAGTCAAGTACTGAAGGTTCTAACGAGCTTAAGGAATTGGCTATCCCACTGGTAACGATCCAAACATAACCTTCACTCATCATTCCAATCTCTTTCGCTTTGGTGAAAAGCCGAGAACTGAGATTCTGTGACATATGCACAATGAAGACTCTAGTTTGCATTGTCATTAACTTGTAAAGTTCTTCACTAATTTCTTCATCCGTGGCCAATGGAGCAATGACACTCCGATAGGGAACACGAGCATCAACATCTTGCAAGGCATCAATCAAGAAGGGTATGATACCTTCCCCATACTCATTGTCTATGTAGATGGGCACGGCTTGTTTCCATCCAAAGGCTTTAACAACTGCACTTATTGCTTTCACTTGAGCTGAGTCATTTTGAGCGACTTGAAAAAAGTATTCACTCCTAAGTGAAGTAAGAGAAGGGCTTGTTGCTGAAAATGAGATAATTGGCACCTGAGCTTTCTCCCCGAGATCGATGACAAAGTTGGCTTGCATTGAGTTTTGTGGTCCTATGATGGCTTGCACCTCTGTATTTTTTATCAAGTATAGAGCTGTGATTCAAAAACAAAAGGAAAAACGATTTTTTAATGGAATTAATGGTAAATTTTGAAACCCTCTAATACATATTTCTATTGCTGTATATATATATACACACACGTGTATATATAATTTTGGAAGAATATATAAAACTTTACTCTCGTGAAGTCATATCATGACCTTTTGCAGCCGACATATTATATATATATATATATATATATATATGTGCCATCCTTTCCAACTCACAAATATTTAAAAGTCTAGACGCAAGTACTCTGACTATTTCAATTTTGGACTCCAGCTTGGCGGTGTAATCGGTTTAGTTAGATTTAATTTTAGATAATTTTTAGAATCGAATTAGTATATATTAATTTTAAAAATTTAAGAATCAATATGAATCGATTTATAACCGAAATCAAAACTTAAACCTAAACTTTCGATCTTTTCAATTTAATTACAGTTTGGTCTGTCTGATTTTCTAATTTACTGTTTATAAATGTGACACTACGTAAGATTAATATTATAACTTTTTCAATACTAAATTTAAGTAATGTCTAATTTAGTAGTGAGATTAATAAATTTGAATAATAAGATTATACTAATATAATTAGTGTCTAATTATGGATCTACTACCGTCGATCTCTTAACCTCATGCTGCCATGGGTTCGTTTGGTTTGATTTGTTGGTCGGCTTGATTTGTGGATGCTTAGTTTGATCTGGATTGTCTGGTTTGTTTGACTTAGAGGATGGGCATTTTAGTCAACTGTTATTTGTGGTATAAATATTTTAGCTCATTTTAATGATCTGTAGCAAGGGTATGGCCGGGCATTTCATTAAATGTTTAGCTTTTTACTTAATTTGTTTTTATACACAGTACAGTGATCATGATGATATGGTTTGACAAAAGCAAGTAGTCATGTAGTAAGGATAATACTAATTAATTATATGGAGAAAATTACATCTAAATAACATATGTTTCTTTTTATTTTTAAAGCGTGACATGGATAATATTATATATATATATATATATGATAACTAATTAATTTATCCCGCCGCCCTGCATGAATGAACAATATTCGCTAAAATGTTATTCAACTCATGATCTACATCGATCATGATTTTATGTTATTTTTTCCATTATGATCATCACCTACCTGTAGCCTGATCAGATTCTCTGCTAGCTAGCTTGTCATGCCATCTCTTTTCAAAGAAAGTGAGGGGCTCTGGCCTTTGTCATCGATCGATTTAAATCTGAACTAAAACTAGTATGCTACGATCATATATATATCGATCATGCTGCATGTTGATGATATAATATTATATAAATACACTTGGGGCTATTTGGATATTTAGAATATCTGAAAATATTTAAGAATAGCAGTGAAATAGTTTGAATAAAGATATTTTATTGAATTTTAAGAAATGAAAGAAAAAAAAATTGAATAAAAATATTATAAAATTAAAATTTTTTTTGAATATTATTTTTATTTTAGTCTTTTTACTTCTCTAGTATTATTTTTTATGTGCTCGTGGTGGTGAAGCTTTAATATATATATATATGGCAGTCACATGCATTCACTCTAAATCTCGTTAGTCCATTGTTAAACCTAAACCCGCAAAGGAGCAGGGTTACAGATCCCTGGCCTAGCTTGGAAGGAAAACATTGGAGAGAAAGAAAGAATATAAGAACATATATAGGAAGCTGATCATGATCTATATCATCATCTACGAATTAGAATCAGTGCAGAGATGAATGAGAGAGAGAGAGAGAGAGAGAGAGAGAGAGAGAGAGAGAGAGAGAGAGAGGAACCTGCAACAGCTGCTTCAACAACATCATTTTTGGAGTCCCTGGTGTCAAGAACCAGCCTGGTTTTGTAGTGACTGTTCGAGGCATAGAAATCTGAAAGAGCCATGTTGATGCAACTCCACCCCAACTTCCCCTCCCATGTATCCAAGTCCAGAATGACACCCACATTAACTGGGATGAATGTCTTGTTTTGTGCCTTGCCCATGAAAATCCAGCTTCCAGAAGTAACAATGAAAAAGAAAAGAGACAAAGCAATTCTGGTACTAGCCACCCTCATGGTTGATTAGGTAATTTGAAATCATGTGGTAGAGAAGCTGCTAGCTTTTAGTTACATTCATTTGTCAAGCAGAAGAATCTTATTTATAGGGATATATATCTTATTCTATTCATGACAAGAAAGATTAACACGTAAGCTGATCACTAGAAGATCATCCTGAAAGCAAGCAACTAATTAATTAATTGTAGTCGCTCAAATTGGCGTGACAAAAAAGTCAAATTGGCGTAAGATACTTAAAATATTATTTCCATAATATATATGTTTAATTTACTGCATATGCATATTTCAATGCATGATAAATATATATAAGGCTCGTTTGGACATGATGACTAGGCCCATGGCCGACACATAATGATAAAATTATTTGTGAATAATAATTAAATAGTTTGAGTTAAAATGTTTTATTGGATTTTGAAAAATATTGAGAAAAAAAATTTTAACAAAAATATTATAAGTTTTAAAAATTATTCGAATATAATTCTTAACATTATTTTTTGTTTTAAAATTTAAAAATGTTGTATTATTTTTTGTGTTTTGTCTGTAAGTTTAGAAAAGTTAAATTGAGTTTTGTGTTTGGATAATGATTAGATAAAAAAAATTAAAATTGAAAAGTGTTTTGTGTTTGAGAAAGAAATTATGTGAAGTTTTTAAAAAATCTGAGAATACCTCGTTACCCAAACAAAGCATAAGCTAGATAATTTTATGGCACACATAAGCTGATGGGAAGATGCGGATGTTATTATTTATCTTTATTTCTTAACGCCCACTCTCATGTGTGTGTCAGACTCTCTCTTAATAAGTAGATCCAACACATGAAATATTCAATTAAATGAGTGAAGTATAGAGTTAGGATTCGAACTCAAAACCTCTGTTCCGATACTTTGTAAAATCACCACAAGCTCCAAAATCTTAAACTTTTAAGACAAATGATAAAACAAGCATTAGAAACATAATCGATCGACCACCTAAATACAATCTCCACGAACATATATATAAGTTTTTAGTAATACAATCGATCGGCATGAACCTACAGGCCATGCCACCAGCCAGTGTTGAAGGAAACATGCACAGATTTACCAACGTCCAATAATTATTTATCTCATGCACACTCATGCTCGATCCGGCCTTAATTAAGGCATTGCAGCTCATGATAGCCCCTCAATTAATACTATTACTTAATTTTATGTTTCTTGAGGACGTTCTGGATCTGATCTCCTGGATCCTAAGTTTAATTTGTTGTCTCAAAGGAAAATCATACTATATTTGTGACGAATTATTTGTGACGAGAATGACTATTTATGGTAAGAATAAACTCATTTTGACAGAAAATAATCAATTTCGTAGAAAATAATTGATTACAAATAAGCATAATCATTACAACTTTCACATACTTTAAAAAAAAAAAAATTCAACTTTTTCAAATTTCAAAACAAAGATTATATTAAAAAATTATATTATAACACTATTTTGATTTTATAATACTTTTATTCAATTTTTTCTCTCTTATTTTGTAAAATCTCATAAAACATGTTAATTCAAATTATTTCACTATTATTCACAGATAATTTGATCTAACTATCCAAATGAGGTCCAAGTAAAAAAAAAAACACAAAAGTTATTCTATACAGCATAGAATTAAAACAAATCTAAAAACAACAAATTAGCTAAACCGAAGAGACGATATTCAACCAGATTAATTTACCAAACAATTGGTTTCGAAAGTTGTAGAGCTAAAGAAAAAGATGAATTAAATCCAGAAATCCCTAGATTTTATAAATTACACGATGATGATGAGCTAGCTAGCCATAGTTCGGGGACTAGAAGATCATTTTTTTTTTTTTTTTAATTATAATAGGTAGTGCTGGCATGACTTAATATATATCATAGTTAATTGGAGTGTCCTTTTAGCTAAAGTACTTAAGATTATATTATTAATCCACCCTCGTCATCAATTGAGTATATTTCACGAAGATCGAAATATATTCGTTTATCATCATACACAAAAGATGCAATTTGTCTCATCAAACAACTAATTTATTTATAATTATAGTATTTTTCGACCGGAAGTCAAAGATACTCAAGTTATATAGATAATCATTATTGGATCATGTAATCACATTAATGTAAAACCCAAGCCCAGATTGATTCTCACCAAAGGGGCATTACGGCGTCGTTTTCAGGTAAGACTTAAGCCTTTGTTTTGTTTTGTTTTTTAATTTTTTTTTTCTCTTTTCCTCCGACGGTTTCTTCCTCTCTCCCTCGCTGATTTTCAGTTTTGCTTGTTCCAATTCTCACTCCCACTTTTTCATCAACTTCTCAATTGCATTTTTTTTTTCTTCATTTTCATAAGTTTCACTCTCATTAGACTCTCTCCCTCTCCCTCACATCAGTTTCTCACCCTCGCCGCCAAAGCCCACTGTCCCAGACCATAAGGCAACGCCACTGCCACGAATCACCTAGCACTAAAGCCCAGCCTCTTGCCAACCAGCCGCCTTTCAACACCTCACTAGACCACCACTGGAAGCCACCAGTCGTACTTGGCTGTAGCAAGATGGGACACCCCCACGAATAGCACCTCCGTGTCCTCAAACGAAAACCACCCCACAGACTTGCACCGCTTAGCCACTGCCTTGTACACACTAGGGCTGCAACCCGATGATAGTTAACCGGGTCAGGACCCAATTCGACCCGACCCGACCCACTACTGTTTGCGTGCCAACCCAAACCGACCCGTTACTGTGTGGGTCTGACTTCTTCTTCTTCTTCTTCTTCTTCTTCTTCTTGTTACTGTGCGGGTCTGACTTCTTCTTCTTCAATAAGGAGGCCCTTGGATGAACTTTATCCATACTGCCCATGATACCACTAATCATCTCATTCCTTAGAACTGTTTGACTTATGTGCATTTGCTGAGTTATTGACATCACTATCTCCAATTCCCTCAAGAGCCCCCTCACGACTCATAGTTTGTCGTTGATCCATAAGTCAGATTCTATAAGGATGTTGCTTACAAGTACCAAGATATTGTAGTATACTTGATGTACCATGTCTTTTGGGATGACAAGAGTAAATCTTGTGACAATAATTATACTTTGCTTTTGGGTTATTTAAAGGGCATCCACCTATTTTAGTGAAATAGTCTCACACTGCTGAGGGATCCTTATTTGCCTTCCTTTTACGAGAATGGACTGGGAGACTTGTGTCACTAGACAAGTTAATATTTGAAATCATTTGTGATTGGTTTTCCAAATCAGTAGCAGTCTCATTATCTCTTAAATTTATATTAATGTCACTTTCGAATCAATCCATATATAAGTTGACATATAATATAACATATAAAAATCAAGATATTAGGATATGAACTGAAAATTACTCTATTTTTATGATTTAAATAAACTCAAAAGAAAGAGAAACCACTGATCAAATAAGCGTACGTAACTACTTATGAAACCCAATGGCTAATTATGGACTAACAAGATGTGATAATAAAGTGAATTTTTTAAGATCATTTTCAACTAAAGTACAGATAATTGTACTCAAAAAGAAGTAAGGAAATGTCAAAATATTCAACTCAACCAAATGAAAACAGAGCAGTAATGCCTAATATCACTGCTCTGTTCAGAGAAAAAAATATAAGGATCAAGATTCTCTTTAATTCTCTATTGGTAATTATTAATAAAATTAAGGATCAAGATCCTCTTCAATTTTCTACTGAATTGAATGGTCTAGTTTGAAGAGAGATACAGGAAAAAATACTACTATACTGCTTTTGTAACAAATTAAAGACCTATCTAAAGCTACATTCTCTGTTCTTGCCAAACTAATTTAACTTACTTTTCTGGACCTTGAGACTAATAACAAATCAACCTCTAGGCCATTTTTTTTTATAAGTAAATCAACCTCTAGACCATGAGAAGAATATGAATGCAATAATATGGAACGTCATTAATTATAACTATTCTAAACACATATCTAATCATTTATAAAGGTTTTTTTGTCCTTAATTTGTTTTTGACTTAACGAGATCTAGGAGATGATTATATTTTTCCAAAACTTGAGATGAAAAACTGCAAACAGTACTTTTCATATAATTAACTTGGTTGGCTGCGCGCATCACACTCAAATTGTCGTGGGTCTTCTTCTGTATATATTCTCAGCTACTGTGAGTTCCTTCCAATTTACAATGCAGTATGCAGTTTCCAGAATTGGAGGCGACCATGTCCACTTAATAATCATTTTCCTGCTTACTAATCTCTCTATCAACCCCTTTATATGCATGTCAATGTGAAAAAGCATTAGACAAATTAATATAGCTAGACAATTGTGCGTTTAATGAAACATATATATAAAATCACTAAAATTATAATGCCACGAGCGTTTCTACTGATCCTTACCCACAACCGGTGATGAAAAAACGAAGAACAGATAACTAGATGACAAGCAGCAGGCCTGAAAATTGAAATGGCAAGAGAGTAGAGGTCATATTCCCAGACTAGGTGAATAGGAGAATAGTCACACTAGTCCAAAGAAATAAAACAATCTCTATATATATTTCCCCATTAGCCTATTTATTCATGGAACTTTAAATAATTACACCATAACTACTACATATAGTTGTCTGCATCTTTAGAGTGCTTCAACCTTCCTATACAGAGAGTAAACGAGAAAAATGAATAATTGCTTCAGTTATCTTCTTATCTTTTCGGTTCTAGTAGGCTCATTGGAGAAGTTCAATCTATCATGTGGTGCGAATCCTACTTATGGCTTCACCTCTGTCCCATTAACAGAAGCAAATTTTAAATTACAGAAACCATATGACATACCTCTCGAGCAACGATACAGTTATGTTAATGGGGTTCACAGATTGGGGTAAATCACATCACCTCAGGAAGTGAAAAGCAAATCTACATATCAGATGGTGTTAAGGGACGACAGAAACAAGTGGAACGAGGCAGAGAGATTGAAAATCGACTTTTCTGTTCTACTTGAGTGATTGGAAAAAAAAAACAAAGAGAACCAAAATAGAGAGAGCCAAGAGATAGAGAGATAACCTTGGAGCGAAGGCCTGGAAGCTCGAAGTCGGAGAATGGTTATGGCAATGGGGACGGAGAAGGGCGACAGAGACTAGGGTTTTCGCAATGGATGGGATTGAAAAGAGAGTGGTGCATTAGTGATGAAGAGAGGGCTTTCGGTTTCGACGGGTTCGACGGATTGATAGTTTAAAACTCGTTATTAAACTTTAACCCGATGAACCCGTTTTTATTCGGGTGGACCAAGTCGGTTTTGACTAACGGATTGGGCCCAAGGCCTTTTCTGCACAGCCCTAGTACACACCTCCACCTTGCAAGCCTCCCACGTTCCCTCGATTCCAGCCACCACTTCATAAAGGGAGCTTCACATTGCCGCCACCCTTCACTGTGAAACCAAGCCACCATCGCACGCTAAGAGGCCTCTGTTTTCTCATGCCAAAAATAGAGTATGCTTTCCTTCAAACTTCGCCTCCATGCAAGCCGCCCAGTCACTTGCCGTCTGTGCACTGTAGCCCAGCCGCTAATCCGCAAGTGGAGCCACCGCAGATCACGAAGCAAGATTCCATGGTTGGACTACTGCCCCCGTTGCATGGTCCATAACTCCCTCTTCCTCTTCCTCTTTCTCTCGGTTTGCCCAGACTTTATCACATGGTTTGTATTTCTCATGTACTTCATTTGCATTTTCGCAAGTATTTCCGATTCTAGTTTTTGGTCCCTACCTAAAGATTTGTTGGATAGTATAAATAAGCCACTTTTAATACTTTATGGTACAGCATTTGTAAGCATGGTAAAGAAATTGTTTTAAATATATTTACATTACTACATCTAGTTTTTAAGTCAGTATGCTTTCTTGCCATTTGATGTTTATTTTGATATTGAGTTTGATTTATTTGAGATGTTTCATGTGCGTAATGTTTAGCGTGAAATTATATTTTCGTATAGATAATATTTAAAGATCTAAAATTTTAGTTATATAGTAATAATAGTTATAACTATTTTTTAGTAGTAAATAACAAGATTTTAGCATTTTATTCTATATGCTTTAAATCAATTTAAGTATATTTTTCTAAATGAGTTTTTCATTGTTTATATTATCTGGATTCGAATATTTTATTAATTAATATTGTTTAATAAATTTATGACTTCCTACTAGATTATATGTTAGCAGTATTAAATTAGTGTTTTAATAATAGTTTATACAGATATGAGTTTTTATTATGATTATGTTCATTTTCAAAATGAGTTTAAGTTGTTTTGCCATATTTGATAAAATTATATTATAATAATAAGTTAAGATTATTTTTTTATGATAATATATCTATTAAATTTCGGATAACTATACAATTATCTAAGCCATTTCCGTAGTATGAATTTAAGTAAATGGAGAGTTTTCGTGGTTAAAAGCATTTTGTCACCGTTTTGTATTGCAGGTGAACGACACATCTCTAATGTGTGAAATTTTGCAGTAAAATTTTCACCGTAAAAGATCAATCGATCTTATATATATTCAATACATTCATATATATATATATATATATATATATATATCTATATATATAAAGTGACTATCTAATAGAAATTCTCGTTTTAACAGATTTTATTGTTTTCTGTTAACTTTAAAGCCTTTTTTCTAAATCAGTCATGCCTTTTTTTATTGTCATTTTAATAGTAATTTTTCGTCTTCCATTCTGCTTCCCGATTTTACCCATGCAAATTTGTAAAGGACGGTTTGCTCCTTCTTCCGTTCAGTGCCTCAATGAGTTTCGTGAATTCTTGTTTTAATGATTTTTACTGTTGCTCCATTAAATTTAATTGACCCCATTAATGTAGATTGATTTTTGTGCTGATTATTAAATTGCTTGCTAATGGGCGGTTTCAATTATATATTTTTTCTATTGATTTTGAAAACCAAATGAAACAAATCACATGCATTGATCGATCTGTTAATTTGTGAGGATGGAAAATCGAAATAGGGTTTAATAGAGTGAAATAATATATAGAAAAATAAAATTAAGTTCCATAATTAGAAACGAAAAACAAATTTAAACAACAAAAATATGATTCACACAAGTCATATTATTAAATCAGGAATTTTGTGAAACCATGTATTGATTAATTAAGAAACAAACTCACTATAAGAAATCTATTTATTTATTGTCAGCTATTTTCTATAAAAATGAATCTATTCTCTATGTTATAAATAGTTATTTTCTTCGTAAATAATTTATCATAAATTTTAATTTAATTAAGAGAAAGATTAGTAAACATTAATCAATAATTTTAGCATTCAAACACATTGAATGAATAAATCTAATCATATATTTAAAGTGAGCATGATTTATGGAAGTTTTTAAGAATTGAAGAGTCCGGATATATATTAATTAAATTTTGAGGCCTATAGACAGGCGGGCAAGTTGCTTATTCCTTTCGAGGTGATCTGGGTCCACTCGCAAACCATCATCTTTCCCCCAAAAATCAACAATTAAAAAAAAACTAAAAAATCATAACATCCAAATAAAAAATAAAAATTAGTAGAGGAATTTTTTAAAATAATTAGTAGAGAAATAGTTGGTAGTTGCTTGGAATGGAGAATTAAGTTTGACAAATAGTTTCTAAAACAGTTTTTGTATGTGATATTGAAATATGTTTTTGTTAGATTCCAGTTTCATAGTATTTTATCATTTGATTATTTATTTAATTGAGCGTAGGAAATAATTGTTATTTTTTTATTTCATCTTGTTTGTGTAGAACAGTATCCAACAGTTGAAACAATCATTTCCTTCATTAACATAATGAGAAGCAGTAAGATTCTGTAAATAATATTTTTAAAAAAAATTACAAATGAAGATAAATTAAATTAATTAATTAAAATTTGCAACTCATGGCAATAAATATTATTTTATTAGTAATAAATTAAAATATTTACAAAAGCATTCCTTCTAAAAATTGATTATGATTTAACGTAGAAAGCAAAATATTATATTGTGTAATTATTTATAAATTACATAAATATTACATCGTTATTTAATTAACCAAAAACATTACGTCTTTATCAATAAAAAAAAATAGTTTTTAACAAAAAAAAAAATTAAATATAAACTAAGTAAACATGCATTGCAAGTTACTTTCACCTAGTATATATATATATATATATATATATATATATATATATCTCAAGTATATATATATATATATATCTCAATATTTCAACTAGTACTTAGTCTTAATTGATGTCTTGTGTTTTTAATTTAATTTTCGTTACCGGAAAGGGTGAGGGAAGTGATCTTGGTCATTTCTCGTTAATACTTGGTCTTATATTCAGTCCCGATAATTCAGCATACTCGGACAAGCAACCTCTTCAAATAATAATTAATAATTACATGAGTCGGGTCATCTAAAAGATTGACTTTATCAAAATAAAATAAAATAAAATTGACTACTTCATGATGTACTGTACGTGTGACCTCAGAAATCAAAGACTTTCATATCAATGCATACCTATAGCTAGCTGAATTTGCTCCGAAATTACGCATGGCCTGGCGGTTGAGAGTTTAAATTAAAACCTTTAGGTTGGCACCGGTGAAGGTATATATATATATACACACACATATAAATGATCATTTCCCAGGTCAAGATATATACCTTAATTCGATCCCAAGCTAACTAGCCAGCTATGTCCACAAGATGATATTGATCATCAGGTTGATCAATCGATTGATCCAGTTTTTTAATCCAGTTTCGATAGGAGTAATTGGATCCGTTGGATGAGGGACATTTGTTTCCTTATTGCACGCTATCATATATATATATATATATATATATATATATATATATATATATATAACAATATATGTGTCCTACATCTGAAAGATTTTTAATAATTAATAATCGAAGCCGTACCTTACCTGATTTAAATAACAATTTGGTACTATATGTACATGCACCCATATATAGAAAATTAATATAACTATGATCTATTAATATATATATAGATATATACAATATTTACATTTATAATTATACGTAAATTAAGGTGGGTGAGAATTATTGTGAAGGTCTGGTAGTTTTGGAAGATGTACGAATATCAATTATAAGTGTAGACGGCTTTGGATCTAACTATGGAACAATACGAATGGGTGCACTAGATCCAGTCTCCCCATCACTCACACCTCTGCTTTGCACTGTGATCTCAGTAGGTATATCCAGGCTTACAAGTTCAGGTTCGTGAGAAACTACAAAAATGACATTACTTTTTTGCTTCCCCGAACTCGGATTCGTTAGAATTAAGTCCCTTCGTCCCCTTCTGACTAATGTGACTAACTCATCCTGCGGTGCCATGACTCTATATTATTCCTTACTTCAGTGATAGCAATTAAATCACTCGGTCTAGATGTCATATACACAATATATTTTCTTTGACAAAGAGCCAAGACCATTGCACCTTTTGTCACCTACCACGTACCACCCACAAAAATAATTGAACGACTGTGATTATCAAGCTGTCTTATAGAGATCAAGTTTTTCTTTAGCTCATAAATATATCTAACTTTGTGCAAAGTCCAAACAATCATGTTTGAGAGTATAATAAGCACATCTCTCATTCTCATTACATTCAATGTTTCACCATCAGCCATATACACCTTACCAAAATCATTTGCAAGATAGTTCTGCATGATTTCTTGATGTGAAGTGGTGTAAAATGAAGGCCCCAAATCCAAAACTCAATCATCAACCGGACTATGAATTGCAAGAAGCAAAGCATCCTATATTTCCTCAGTCACAGTGTTCGCATTAGCATCCTCAGTCTTCTTCAGATTCCTGCAGTCTCTTTTGAAGTGGCCCCCATCTTGCCATAGTTCCATCAAGTGATTTGCTGCCTAGACCTTGGCTTGCTCCTACCATTGATAGTGGACTTTGACCTGTCATGTCCCCTGCCTAGAGTGTCAATGTTCATGGCAAAACCCGAACCCGAGATCTCACTAGAATCTCTTATGTGCACCTCCTCAGCAAGAATCAGATCTCGGATATCGTCATATTTCAACTTTATCTTACCAACAAAAGTACTCACTGTCATTCTCATGGCCTCCCAACTATTCAGAAACGACACCAACTAGATGTGTAAATCAGTCCGGTCTGGTTCGGGGGGGTGATGGATTGAAAATTTTCGGTTCATCATTTTTTCCGGACCGAACATCCATAGAGACCGGACCAGACTAATAGCTATTGGTCTGGTCTAATCCGTTCGTTCTAGCCCAATTATTTTTTTCTTTTTTTTTTCCAAATAAATTAATAAAAAAACTATTTAAATTACTAAATTCCAATTAAATGAATTATTAATGCGGATTATGTAACAAACTCATTAAAAAATATTTTATATGATCAATGATAATAAATTAGATGAAAATTACATCATTAACTTATATAATTACTTTATAAAAATAATATATTAAATTATTGAAAATATATATAGGAGTTAGGTCCGGTCTGGTCTGGTCTGTTTTTTCGGTCCAGACCGAATTCCTTACACCCTTAATACCAATAGAATCAATTCTCGAATCTCATCATTAAACTCAATTTCGACTAGCTACAATTGCTTTGTGATAGTATTAAATTTATTCAGATGTTGGACAACTGACGTACATTCTACCATCTTCAAGTTGAATAGTTTTTTCATCAGATGCGAGCCCTTCTTGTTCGCTAGTGGCTTTTCATACATACTAAACAAAGCCGCCATAAGATCCATTTCGGTCTTTTCTTTGATAACATTGTCTGCAACTGATCTTGATAGGGTTAGCCGAATAACTCCCAGGACCTATCGATCTAATAGATTCCAATCAGTATCTTCCATGTTGTCCAGCTTCTTCCCCAATAGAGGAAGATAGAGTTTCTTTCCGTAAAGATAATTCTAGATCTTCATCCTCCAATACCCAAAGTTTGTGCCATCAAACTTCTCGATTTCAGATACCTTCGCTTCTTATCCTACCATCATTCTTTCTTAATTAGACCCAAACCTTAGCTCTTGATACTAATTGTTGCGAAAAATGATGATAGAAAAGTAAAGAAAAACAAGAATCAATCACATAAGATACAAAATTTACGTGGTTCGTCAATATACCTAAATTTATAGAGCTGCATAGGATTCTATTCTATTGAGTAATGTCAAAATACATTGTTGGGTGAAATCCAATGTTCAGAACGGCCATAATGTTCATAATATACATATATATATATATATATATAAAGTTATACGACGAAAACCCTACATTTTACAGTTATTGAGTTATTTGCTCAAGGGACTGTCGAGCGAGAATCGAGTGAACTTACTACCTAAGCTTTGCTCGAGCCAACTATTAAGTAAGCCTCGAGCAAACTTTATGTCTAGTCTTGGCTGGAGCCAACTGACGGACAAGTCTCGAGCGAACTTTCTGTCTGAACTTCGCTCGAGTCAACTAACAAATGAGTTTCAAGCAAACTTTCTTTCTGAAGTTTTCTCAAGTATTGTGTCGAGCGAAAGTCAAACAAACTTTTAGCTTGCCTTTGCTCAAGGCATGAAACCCAATAATTTGACTCATCTAGCTCCCACTCCTACTTGCACATGCAAGTACTACCTTGAAGCCCCTAAAGTATTTGTTTCTCTCTAACATACTAATTACAGGATCAATTTATAATAAAATACTCTAATTATCTCATGTGTCATTATCAAATAAGAATGCAAAATGTATACTAAATCGTTTTAACGATCTATTTTGAGTTTCTTTGTAACACCTCATATTTTAATGTATTTTTAATTGAAAGATTATTTATTATTAATTTAAAATTTTATTCTCTTATTTTAAAATTGGTTGGATTTTTAGTGGGTTTATTTTTATGATTTTAATTTTGTGAAAATTATTTTGAAGTGCTTTCTTATAATTAATTATTGTTATACATTTAAATTACTTTTCATATTTAATTAACTTATTGTTGGGTTTAATTATTTATTTTCATTTTAATCACTACGTTTGAATTATTTTATTTTACTTGTTATTTTGAAATCGTTTCCGTTGGATTATTTTTGTGACCCAAGATGTGGGGATTGAACTTCATTTCTTTCCCTCACTTTTTCTTTTCCTTTTTTTATTTTCTTCCTCTTTTTTATTTTCTCCTCATTTTTTTCTTTTTCCTCCCCTGCTTCTCGCTCGACGGCCCCTCCCTCTCTTCCCCATGCATTTTTCTCCTCCACCCAACCCTTCGCCGTGAGCCACCCGTGACCGTCACTGCCCAGCCCACTGCCTCCCCCACCGGCCGGCAACCACCACCCTCCGATCTCAGCCCCTAACTCGCCGCTGTTAGCCCCCACCCGCATCACCAAGCCTCGGCCTTCTCTTCGCTCGCGCGCCGCTGTCGCACCACCTCCGGCCACCATTTCTTCACCACTTCATCCTCGACCTCCTAGCAACCCAATGCACCCAACCCCAGCTCCGATCCGCCACCGGTGAAGCCCTATCAACTCCATTTCCGATTTGGGCATTTTTGCACTTCAACCACCCTCTAAGCCGCCACCCACGGCCAACTACCATCACCACTAGCTTCACCGACATCCTTGAGCCCTACCATAGCAATCTCGGGTCTTGGTTTGTCCCCGTTCAAAAATGAATTTTTGAGACCCACGGCCATAGTGCATTTGGCACTGTTTTGTTGCTGCATTGTCGCTTCTTGCAGCTCCGTGATCTTTCAAAAATTATATTATGGCATTGTAAGTATTTTCCCAAAGAACTTTTGAGATTTAAATGTATTCCATGCTAACTCATATTTACTGTGAATTGGTTGGTTGTGCCGAACTGAGTCCGAGGAGTAAGAGGGTCGGTTGGATTGGATGATAGAGTTGTTTGTGTGATTGGTTTATGCTACAAGATTTGTTGGCTGTTTCGGGTTTAAATATTTGTGTTTTGTGTTTGACGTGAGTTATGATGGATATTGGTGATTTTAGGAAGTGATGATATATTTTGAAATTATGAAAGTTTTAAGTTTTGAGGAATTAAAATAGGTTATTTAAGAAGTTTAGGCTTAAATATCAAAATCCGTGATTGATTGGAAACTTACGGAAATTATGTGATTATTTTTATAGGTGACGATTTATAGTCGACTCGACATTTTTGAGGAAAATTCTGAAAAGCTAAGTTGTCCAGGTAAGCGGGGTCCCTATGCTAGATTTGCATAAAAATAAAATGGACTGAGGTTGATTTTTGAAAATATGCATGTTTTGTTATGAAAAGATATTTCAACTACCTCAGTTATTTGTTCTGCATTACTAATGAGATTTTGTTTAAAAATAAAGTATTTTCTGGCATGATTGTTGTAGAAATGAGCTATTTTGCATTTTGTTTCTGAACTGTGCAAACTAGAGCAAATATGAAAGTTTGTGCATAAAATTATGTTTTGTGATTTCTGAAAACTCCGTTCTATTCTGAAAATGTTTTGTATTCTGATATGATGTGATTTCTGAAAATTCTGTTATGTTCTGAAAATGTTCTGTACTCTGATATGATGAAATTTCTAAAAGCTTTTGGCATGACATTCTGAATCAGGATGTGGTTTGTGGATGGTGACCTATTTGACCTACCACGGGTGCTAATAGTAGCTTTTGTTTGGGTTGGTATCAACTGTTCTGTTTTTAGTGTACTCACTTTGGAAACAAAGTGGTTTTCTGGTGGTCTTTCCTGTGTGCACGCTCAGGGCTCTGAGAATAAATAAGGTGAAAATTCACATTTTGTTTCTGCTCGGTTAGCTACCGGGATTTGCACAACCCTACCACGGGGGTTAAACATGGCTTCTGATGTGATATGATGCTCTGGTACGATGGTGGTCAGTTATGCTATGCCAAAAGAATTTGAATAAGAATATTTTTGAACTTTCGTTTTGATATTTTTGATAACATGTTCTGACTCCGCATTCTGAAAATAAAGTATTTTGTTCTACATTCTGAAATCTGTAAATGCTCATGTTTGCATAGTAGTATATGTTCTCTGCTTACTGAGTTGTTGATTACTCACCCCCTCTTATCTCCAATATTTTCAGATAATTTTTGGATATTTCAGCTGAGGATCAAGACTATAAAGAATTGGATGAGATGACTTAAGAATAGTGGATTAGGAATGGAAAGTTTTCGATGAGTATTGGTGATTTTTGATAATTATATTGTTGAAATGTGAGTTTAAGTGACATGTAAAGAAGTTGGAAATTTTTGGGGTTACTATATTGAGGAGTTTATATATGAGTATGTGTGGTTAATTAAATTTAAAATGTTTACGTTTGATTTGAAACTTTTGGAAGAGTATTAGCAATGTTGGAGTTGATTATCAGGTAATATGAGTTAACTCTTCGGACCCTCAGGGACGGGGCGTTACATTCTTAGTCCCTCTTGAATTGGGTACCCATGCATTTAGCTCAAGTGAGTATTAAAAAACACATAAACTAAAAGAGAGGAAGAATTGAAGAAATTATTAGGTAAAGGACTTTGATTCTATTATTCAACACGATGACAATAGTGTTTTTACACAATGTAATATTTATAGGCTACAATGGATCCTTCTCACTCACAGTCTTCCCAAATCTATACAATTGATCATGACTACTAAGCAACTCCAACATGGAGAATAAAGCCCATGTAGTTTCATGTGATTCCTGTTAGACTAAAAATAATTCTATAATACCGAATAACACTTTAGAAACAAGAATTGATAGGTTTTAATGCCAAAAATATACCTTTAGCCATTGATGTTATTCACTGTTTTTGTTGCGTTTCTCACTGTATTTGGCACTTCCAAACTCTTTTCCACTCTATTTAGATGGTGTAATACTAAAGGGAATTGAGTGAGTGAGTTCAGGGACCAAACACTGTATTTATAGCCGAAGCCTCTATCAAGCTTCGGTGTTACGTGTCCCACGTGATCCTATTTTCATGGGATCAATTATGAACGTGATGGAAGAGTGGTGGACCACTTCAAGGACTCTTAAGCAATAGACTCATTCTCACGAACGTCTCCATGAGAAACGGTCAATATTCTTCCACTTGGTCCACACTCCTAATCTAAGATTTCATCTTAAACCCATCGATAATCTTCATTTAAGTAGTAAATACATGAATCATGGCGATAGGTCCTCTAATGATGAGTATTACCTTCCATGTATTACTATATATTTATTCTTTAAACATTATAATTTATGTGGGAACAATTTCTTAATGAATAAACCCTATGTTTATTCTTGGTCCAACACAGATGACTTTTTCTCAAAATTTAAATTAAGGTGCACATCAATATGAGAAAAAATATTAAAATATTTAAGAATTTCATTAAAATAACATTGTTCATACAATGAAAAATTACATAATGGAACCAAGTCCTATGTTCACTACATAATCCTTGAATTTCAACGAGGGCATGCCCTTAGTCAAAGGATCAGCAATCATTAGTTCAGTGTTTACGTGCTCAATGAGCACTTTATTTTCTTTAACACGTTCCCTTGTGGCTAAATATTTA
This sequence comes from Juglans regia, assembly GCF_001411555.2. Taxonomy (NCBI): domain Eukaryota; kingdom Viridiplantae; phylum Streptophyta; class Magnoliopsida; order Fagales; family Juglandaceae; genus Juglans; species Juglans regia. The sequence continues at coordinate 10,027,805 of NC_049906.1, read as the reverse complement.
ATGTCGATGTGTTTACTCCGGCTCCCACTTTTGTTGTTTTTAGTCATAAAAATAGCAGTTGAATTGTCGCAATACATTCTCAATGGCCTAGAGATCGAATCCATAATTCTAAGCTCAGAAATGAAACTCTTAAGCCATACACCATGTGAAGTAGCCTCAAAATAAGAGACGAACTCGGATTCTATAGTGGAAGTGGCAGTCAAAGTCTGTTTGGCACTCCTCCATGATATAGCTCCACCGGCCATCAAAAATATGTATCCTGATGTTGATTTGCGTGAATCAATACAGCCAGCAAAATCAAAATCTGAATAGCCAATTACTTCCAGATTGTCCATTCGTCTATACATAAGCATGTATTCTTTGGTTCCTTGAAGGTACCTCATTACTTTCTTTGCAGCTCTCCAGTGGTCTAAACCTGGATCACCCTGATATCGTCCCAACATTCTCACAGCAAATGCAATGTCAGGTTTTGTACAGACCTGAGAATACATTAGGCTTCCGATAGTAGAAGTATATGGAATGTTATTCATTTGTTCCATTTCAAGGCCGTTCCTTGGGCATTGCTTCAAATTGAACCTATCACCCTTCACAATGAGAGCTACACTTGGTGAACAATCCTTCATCCGAAATCTCTCTAAAACTTTATTAATATAGGTTTTTTGAGACAGACCCAAGATACCTCGAAATCTGTCTCTAGGATCTTAATGCCAATGACATAAGATGTTTCACACATATCCTTCATATCAAAATTTTTAGAGATGAATTGTTTCACCTCATGCAACAATCCCTTATCATTGGTTGCTAGCAAAATGTCATCCACATATAAAACAAGAAAATAGATTTTACTCCCACTAACCTTCTGGTATATACATTGATCTATAACGTTTTCTACAAAATCGAATGAAGAAATTACATTATGGAATTTCAAATACCATTGGCGTGATACTTGTTTTAAACCGTATATGGATTTTTTGAACTTGTAAACCAATTGCTCACCATCACTAGAGGGGAATCCTTCAGCCTGTTTCATGTAAACCTCCTTCTCTAGATCTCCATTGAGAAATGTTGTTTCACATCCATTTGTTGCAACTTTAAGTCAAAATGGGCTACTAATGCCAAAATAACAAGCAAGGAATGTTTCTTAGATACGGGAGAGAAAGTCTCCGTGTAATCGATTCCTTCTTTCTGAGTGAACCCCTTAGCAACGAGTCTTGCCTTATATCTCTCAATGTTGCCCAATGAGTCTCTTTTAGTTTTAAAGACCCATTTACATCCAATGGCTTTTACACCATTAGGCAACTCAACAAGATCCCAGATTTTGTTACTCTTCATAGAATTCATCTCTTCATTCATGGCATTATACCATAATTCTGATTATTTGCAACTCATGGCTTGTGAAAAGAACTCAGGATCATTTCCGGCTTCAATGTTATAGTCAGATTCTTGCAGATACACAACATAATCACTAGGAATTGCTGATCTCCTTGCTCTAACAGATTTTCTTAATGTTGCACCATCATCTTCTTGATAAGTATGTGGTTCAACTTGTTGTTCAAAAGTTGTTGGCAACTCTTGAACTACCTGATCTACTGGAATGTCATCAGCAGCTTGTGGAACGTCAATGATTGGTTGTTCAACACCAGTTTGTACTTGAGGGGGTGTTATAAACAATAACCAATCTATCACTTGAGTTGGAAGATTGAGATTCTGAATGATCATTCTCAGAAATTATGTTCCTAGTTTGATCACTCCCACTGATAAAGTCATTTTCAAGAAACTTTGCATTTCTTGATTCCACAATCCTAGTACTGTGAGATGGACAATAAAATCTATAACCCTTAGACCTTTAAGCATATCCAATGAAATACCCACTAATGGTCTTTGGGTCTAGTTTCTTCTCTTGTGGATTATAAATTCTCACCTCAAACGGGCATTCCCAAACGCGCATATGTCGCAAACTCGGTTTCCAACCTTTCCATAACTCAAATGGCGTTTTAGGAACAGCCTTGGTTGAAACTCGGTTTAATATATACACTGATTTCTTAAGTGTTTCAACCCACAATGATTTAGGAAGATTGGAACTGCTAAGCATACTCCGCACCATGTCCCATAATGTTCGGTTTCTTCTTTCTGCTACACCATTCTGGTCCCATGAATCAGGCATGGTGTATTGGGCAATAATCTCATGCTCTTGAATAAACTTTGCAAATGGCCCAGGTGCTTGTCCATTCTCTGTGTATCTACCATAATATTCTTCACCTCTATCTGATCTCACGATCTTAATTTGTTTACCGTATTTTTTCTCTACTTCAGTCTTAAATATTTTAAAGGCATATAATGTTTCATTCTTGTTATGAAGCATATAGAGATACATATATCGTGAGTAATCATCTATAAAAGAGATGAAGTATTTCTGACCATGTGAGTTCATGTCTGAACTACATATATCAGTATGTAATAATCTAATATGTCTGAACTCTTATTGGCACCTTTCTTTGACTTGTTGGTCTGCTTTCCTTTTATGCAGTCCACATAAGTCTCAAAATCAGTAAAATCCAGAGTATTAAGTACCCCTTCATTTACTAATCTTTTAATTCTATCTATGGAGACATGACCTAATCTCCGATGCCATAATTTAGAGAAATCCTCATTAATAACACATATCTCAGTGCCAGTGTGAACATGCATTGAATCATAAGTGGTATTGTTTTGTAAATTAATACAATAAAGACCATCAGACAAAGTACCATTCCCAACACAATCAGATTTATAAAATAAACTGAATGATGAATTTAAAAAATTAAAGGAATATTCAAAAGGTACTAGTCTTGAAACTGAAATCAAGTTTCTAGAGAAACTTGGAACATAAAAGGTCTTTTCTAACTTTAAAATAAAACTACTAAATAAAATTAAATAGCAAGTTCCTACAGCTTCCACATGTGAGCCCATCTTGTTTCCTGATAAGATGCTTCGCTCACTTCCCACTAGCTTCCTTAGGTTTTGCAAACCCTGCAAGAAATTTGAAATGTGGATTGTTGATCCAGAATCAATCCACCATGTGTTAATATTGACATTAACCATATTAGATTCATAACAAACAAGTCAAGTTGGATTACTTTTGTCTGCAAGCCATTTTTGGAATTTGGCGCATTCCTTCTTCATGTGTCCATTCTTTTTACAGAAGAAACACCTGGAATCTTTCTTAATACCACATTGGGGAGGTATTTTGCCTTTTCCTTTCAGTTTGGCTTGAGATTTGCCCTTTCCATGCGTTGCCAGTATTGCACTTTCACCCTGTTCCATCATCAGTCTCCCTTCCTCTTGAACACACATGGTCATGAGTTCATTAATTGACCATTTATCTTTATGTGTGTTGTATGAGATTTTGAAGAGTCCATATTGATGCGGGAGGGTTTTCAAGATGTAGTGCACCAGGAAGGACTCCGACATTTTAACCTCGAGTTTCTTCAATTGAGTCACATTGTCCATCATTTGCATGATGTGCTTACGCACACCTTTCACACTGGTGAGCCTTAGGGATGAGAACTTCATGATTAGGGTGCTTGCTAGTGCCTTGTCTGAAGTGACAAATTATTCATCAATGGCCTTTAGCAAATCTCAGACCTTTTCATGCTGATCGACAGAACCACGAATACCCGCAGAAATTGTAGTCTTAATGAACATCATGCTGAGGCGATTAGATCGCTCCCATCGCTCATAAAGTGCGATGCCCGCTGCATTGCTAGTAGCAGTGAGTGCTGGTGGTTCGTCTTTCCTAGTAACATAATCTATGTCCATCCACCCTAAATGAAGAAGAATTCTCTCATTCCAGACTTTATAATTATCTCCCTTAAGTTCAGGGATATCATAACGAATATCAGAGAAATTTGTAGGTTGTGTAACTGCATATAGATTACATGCTTACATTAAAATTGAGACCTAAATAAATATTCATGTTTTACCAATGTAAATCATGCTTAAAAATTGAATCTAATGATATAAAATTGAACGTGGGCTAAATTTTTAATTCAAGTAGATCCAATTAATCTTTATGATAGAATTTTATCAAATTATTTACTTAATTCATAATTCTAAAGGGTATATTATGATTTGATTTATATTCTATCTTAAACTTTTATGATAAAACTATCAAATTATTTACTTAATTCATAATTCATGTGAGTAATTTATGAATAACTTGATATTTTATCCTAATTAATAATAAAAATATAATAAAAATTCCTGTGGGATAAAATTTATTATATTAAGTATAATTAATTACAATTAATGCCTAATATTCTTTATGGGATCCTAATCAATCATAATAATTTTAAACACCAAGGCAGAGGTTTATATTGCTCTAATACTAACTGTTAGACTAAAAATAATTCTATAATGTTGAATAACACTTTAGAAACAAGAATTGATAGGTTTTAATGCCAAGAATAATATCTCCAACCAATGATGTTTTTCACTATTTTGTTGCGTTTCTCACTGTGTTTGGCGCTTTCAAACTCTTCTCCACTCTATTTAGATGGTGTAATACTGAAGGGAATTGAGTGAGTGAGTCTGGGGGCCAAACACTGTATTTATAGCCGAAACCTCCATCAAGCTTCGGTGTTACGTGTCCCATGTGATCCTATTTTCATGGGATCAGTTATGAACGTGATGGAATAGTGGTGGACCACTTCAAGGACTCTTAAGCAATAGACTCATTCTCACAAACGTCTCCGTGAGAAACTGTAAGACCCAGCATTACTGGACCCATGCACGGGGTTCACATGTTCAGAAATAGTTTCACGGGTTCACGCCATGCCGCGCATCGCACGGTTCGTTTCCATTTTCGTGCATGTTTTTCTTCCCTTTTATTTAGGTTTGATCTACTTTCTATTTTGGTCTATATATATATATGAAGCAACTACAACCCTAGTTCGTGTGCCGCAGCCCTCATTTCACGCCTCAACACACTTGAACCGTGGCCATTGCATCAGTTCCCTACCCTCAAGGCATCAAACCGCAAGCCTCGTTCAGCTGTCCAACCACCCGCACAGCCTGGCCAGTGCAGTATTCTTCGCCGAACACAGTCCACGCACACGGATCTAGCCACGCGGAAGCTCAGCCCGTAGCCGCCGCCCGACGCTTTCGTAGCCTCCATTTCAAGCCCCGAAAATCCCCTGTTTTAGTTGTCTAAAACAGAGCATCCTACAGCCGCTGCAATCACCCCCACCGAGAGCTTCACCGTGCTGTGCCTCCACAGAAACCACCGGCGAGGTCATTCCTCCACCCAGGTCCGCCTCACGCTGCCTCATCCCACGGTGAGCTCGCACCACTCACAGTGGTGATCCTTGCCTTCCGTTCTCTCCCTCGTTCCCTCACCGTGTCTCTCTCTCTCTCATTTCCTTCTCTTGCTTCGCAGCTAGGAGCCACTCTCGTCCGCCGTAGCCAGCCCCAACTCCACGCCGCCGTGTTTATCCCTACCCTCCGTAAGTGCTTCCGCCGCACCGTGTGAAGTGAGTTTTCTTTTTCTCGTGTACTTACATATATATATATATATGCATGAATGTATACGTAAATTTATTTGTTTTCTTCTGGTGTAAATATATATATATTTATATATGTACATATATATATATACGGATTTTCTGGTGTAAATATATGTAGGTATATATATATACGGATGTATATGTAAAATCATATTAAATTAATAGTAGAAAATAATATCGTTTTGTTTTATTTTATTTTATTTTATTTTCTGTTCTCTTATAGTGCGCCTCCAAAGTAGTGTTGGGGTGTTAGCTTAATTAAGTTAGGTTATGTAATTCGGATTTGAAATCATAAGTATGATACGTGGATTGTAAAGTGTGTTTTATTTAGGCGTAGATGCATGAATTTATTATAGTTATGTTACTTTGTATTCTCTTTCTTAAATAAGTTAGAATTAAATGTTTAGTCGAAGTCGGATATTGATGAGTTTCGAAAGTGATGCTGGTATGTTGAGAATAATGAGAATTTTGAGTTTGAGGAATTAAAAATGGACTATTTTAGAAGCGGTAGGCTTGAATATCAAAATACGAGATTAATTGGAGACTTATGGAAATTTACGTGATTATCTTGTAGGTGACGAATAAATTTTCTTAGTTCGGCATTTCTGAGGAAATTTTTCGAAAAGCTAAGAAGTCCAGGTAAGCGGGGTTCCTATGCTAGGTTTTATACGAACTATCGAGACTGAGGTTGACTTCTTGAAAACTTTACATATTTTGTGATGAAATGAAAACTTGAGAAAAATTCAACCTCGGTCGTTTATTTGCATCACTCATGAAATCTGAACGAAAAAGAGAAAATATTTTCTGACATGCATTGTGTAGACATGAGCAATATTTGACATGTTTCTGAAATATACAGAAGAGCGAATATGATATCAATGAAATTTTTATGCATGTGATATGAAATGATATGGATCTGTTTTTGATCAAATAGAAATGATATGAATATGTTTCGCACGTGTTTTGATATGATATGGATATGATAAAACTTTGGCATACTTATCTGTTCTGAATATGGTTCTGATATGATGATACTGTTCACGTGATATGGTTGGTACCACCATGATATGATATGAGTGCACCCACTTTGGAAACAAAGTGGTCTTTTTACGTGTTCTTTCCTGTGTGCACACTCGGGGCTCCGAGATTGAAAAAGGGGAAGTTCACCACATGATACTGCCTGGTTTGGCCACCGGGGATAGCACAACCCTACCACGGGGGTTAAACATGGTATATGATATGATATGACAAGATGAATATGTTCAGTTATGTTATGCCAAAGCGTTTTTGAATATGAAATAGATCCTCAAATATGAATTGTTGACTTGAGTATGAAATGTTTGAAAAGTCGCTCTGATTTTCTGATAACACGTTTTCTGAGATCTGCATATAAAAATAAAATGTTTTGTTTCGGCATATTGAACTTTCTGAAAAGGCTCATGTTTACATGCTAGTATATGTTCTCTGCTTACTGAGTTGTTGATAACTCACCCCCCTTATCTTCATATATTTTCAGATGATATTGATTTCCCAGCTGGGGGTCGGGAATAGAATTGAAGCTGGCTAGATATGGATGGAAGGATTGGGTACTCTAGAGTACCATTGTTAGTAGATGGATTTAACTTGAGCATTTGAAGTACTTTACGTTGTTTGGACCTAGTGATACCTAAAGGTGTATTGTTATATTTTTGAGGTTATTGGGAGATTGTGGACCCCTTTTGGTTTATGTTTTGTAATGATAACTTATGGAGTTTTGTTATGGCTATTTGGAAAAATATGAATTGTGTGCTAAACATGAAGTCCTTGGAGTTTTAAGTGCTGGGAGAGACAGGTTTGTTAGTGACATGAGTTAACTCTCCGGACCCTCGGGTACGGGGCGTTACAGAAACGGTCAATAATTCCTTACTAGATGCCAAATCAACTATATATATGCCTTTATTTCTCCACCACTATGATATAGACAAAGAATACGAACCCTATACAAAAGTGGTATAATGGTTAACTATGATAAGACTAGGAAATGCATATATTTTCAACTGTTTTTAAGATCTATTTCTATGGGTTTTTGTCTCTCTTGATTTGGGTACCCAACTAGCTCAATAGATGTTGCTAATTGAGATAATTGACAATTCATTGTACTAGGATCACCATATTCTCTAGAAGGTGTTTCTGGACTTTCCAGGAAAATAGCTGGGTGGTTGTCTGTCTGTGCTGAATAGCTTGATGTACATGCAAAGCATTTAATGTTTGTTGAGGCTTCACTTGCACCTGCACAATGCGCACTATCAATGCTCCTTTGGTCTTGCAGTGCTTTCCTTCTAAACGTATGCGAGCTTAAGTCTTTTCCATCGAAAATCATCAAAATATGACATAATCTACTCCATATAGAGCCTTGATCTGGATCAAAAGGTATGAAGATGTGTTGCCTCTCCTTGTAAAGGAACATAGATATGGAGAAGATGAGAACTGATAAGGAAGCAACACCAGCAATGAGAAATAGGCCCCAAAAGCTAGCGAGGCTGAGACTGTCAGAAGAAACTTGGGTGTTGGAGGAGTCTGGACAATTGGTTTGTTTATGTAGCCATGCACTTTCAATCTTTTTCATTTTCTCTCCTTCGGTCACCTTTAAAATCGCCCTTGAAATATCGGCTACAAGAGGGGAACCTATTGGGAATACCTGCAAGTCATGACAAAACAAACGAAATCTGCTTGGGAAACTATAGGCTAACAAAAACAAACTGCATGCAAATGATAAATGAGAAAGCTTACAAAGCCAAATCCGTCAGTTTTGTATATTGATGCAGCCATGGTGTATTTGGAGCAATATTGTCTTAGAAATAGCTTCATGTAAGGGGTTTCATCAAAGGCAGCAGCTATACCACCATTTGCACTTCCTTTAGACAAAAGCTCATCACATCCTTCATTGGACTCATATTCCTTGAGTTGAGATTCCTTAAACTTCATTTCTTGTAAGATTCCAGAAACAAAAGAACCTCTATGATAGCCAACCTTCTCCCCATTCTTAATAAGCTTGTTAACATCAGTAACTGTTGGTTGCAGCTGTTGCACTGTTAAGAGGGACGCCAAACTTGCAGTATAGCTTTGAGTAAGTATGAGCACCACAAAAACCCATATGATCACCACAAACCTAGCACAATTGCTTATCACTATCTCCCCTGTAAATAAATTTGAAAGGGTTTTAGAATAGAACTTGATTGCATCATTAATACTAATTAGTTAATAAGGCACTTGAGATGCAATTCATACAAGTATATTTTTCATGGCAATCAAAAGGGATGCGAGAAAATTGGGAAGTGGGAACTTACGCTGTGCGAAAACCATGGTGGAGAAGGCATACCATAAGCTTGTCCCGATCTGATGTGAAGGAGGCCCACGGAAATCGTCGCTTACTCGGTGTTCAAGAAGCCACACCACGAAGCCAATGAAAACAAAGAAACAAAAGCTCGTAATCCAAAGGTCCCAGCTCAAAGGCTTCAAGAATATCCATGCATTTCTCCTTCTGCTGTCTCGGAGTGGTACTATCATTGATACTCCAGATTCTGTGTAGGGCAATGTAAAATCCACATACTTGGATCTGTTTGCTATGATTGTTGTATCTCCAACCACAGCATCGAACTTCTGCATGCACGCGTCAAGAAAAATCTCTTTAATTACTTTCTTTATTTCTATTAACAGAACAAGTGCCTTCGTTTAGATAGCAAGTGAAATCTATAGGGAAAATGATCAAGAAAGCTAAGAGATAGAGTCTAATAAGATGAAGATTAATAATACTGACCCCGAGAAATACTTGATAGACCAAATCATTGTAAGTACCAGCAATTCGACCATCAGGCTTTGCAAAAGGAATAAACTCATAGCGAACAGTATATGGCAATGATTCCATTACAGCGTTGAAGATATCTATACAATACCCAGTGACATGCGTTGTGTTAGTGCTAAGATCATGTGCAAAATTAACATATTCAGTGGAACTCACTGGAACTCCTATTCTCATCTTCTTTCCATTTGTTGGAATTTCCCAACCTTTTGGGACAGAGGTTTGATCACCTGGCCATATAATGGGTCCTAGATCATTCATCGAAGTGGAATATTCGCCTGTACTGTTCATTGAATTCAACTTCCTTCTAAGTCCATTCTCTGGAGTCCAGAATGCAATTACTCTTTCTCCATTATCATTCACATTGATTATCTGAAAAGTTGATGATCTCAGTTGCCCATTAGGAAGGCTGAACTCCCCAGCTATGCCTCTAAATCTGGCTTCCAACAGCACTTCACGAAGTTTTGGACCATTTTGGGAAATTAAGTTGCTTGAAGCATTCATCTGTTGATCAGAACCAAGATTTTCACCCCCAACCTTCTCAACTGCTGTGGCTAGTGCTGAAGCAGCATCATAAGCCCATAGGCCAAAGACATTTAAGTCAACATTGGTAATATTGGGATTTTCTTGTTGGAATGTCCTTTTCCATCGAACTGCAAAATTTTCAATCTCTTTTGTCTTGGGAATGTAAGTCTTTACACCCAATACTCCTTGCATTGAGTCATGTACTGAAGGTTCTATCGAGCTTAAGGAATTGGCTATCCCACTGGTAACGATCCAAACATAACCTTCACTCATCATTCCAATCTCTTTCGCTTTGGTGAAAAGCCGAGAACTGAGATTCTGTGACAAATGCACAATGAAGACTCTAGTTTGCATTGTCATTAACTTGTAAAGTTCTTCACTAATTTCGTCATCTGTGGCCAATGGAGCAATGACACTCCGATAGGGAACACGAGCATCAACATCTTGCAAGGCATCAATCAAGAAGGGTATGATACCTTCCCCATACTCATTGTCTATGTAGATGGGCACGGCTTGTTTCCATCCGAAGGCTTTAACAACTGCACTTATTGCTTTCACTTGAGCTGAGTCATTTTGAGCGGCTCGAAAAAAGTACTCACTCCTAAGTGAAGTAAGAGAAGGGCTTGTTGCTGAGAATGATATAATGGGCACCTGAGCTTTCTGTCCAAGACTGATGACAAAGTTGGCTTGCATCGAGTTTTGTGGCCCTATGATGGCTTGCACTTCTGTATTTTTAATCAGGTTTTGGGCTGTGTTCCAAAACGAAAGATCAAAATATGGCAATATCACATTCAAAATCAGTTGATCTCGTTAGTCCATGGCTACAACCAAAGGGTTACAACAGAAAATATGAAATGGAGAGAGCGAACGCATATAACAACATGAAATTGCTCTATATCATGATCTATTACTTTATTGCCTTTAATAATATGATTCTAAAATCAGTGCAGAAAGGAATGGAACCCTAGAGTGTGTGTGTGTGTGAGAGTGAGAGAGAGAGAGAGAGACCTGCAACAGCTGCTTCAACAACATCCCTTTTGGAGTCTCTGACATGAAGAACCAGCCTGGTTTTATAGAGACTATTAGAGGCATAGAAGTCGGAAAGAGCCATCTGGATGCAACTGAACCCCATTTTCCCATACCACGAATCCATGTCCAGAATCACACCCACATTAACTGGAGTTAATGTCGTGTTGATCTGTGCCTTGGCCAACATAATCGTATCAGAAATAACATTAATGAAGAAGAAAAGAGAAAAAGCAAGTCTGGTAGGCACCCCCATGTTTAGGTTTGAACATGCAGTGCCAAGAAGGAAGTTTTAATATATATATATATATATATATATATATATATATATATAAGATTCAAGCTGTCAAGCTGTCAGAATAAGAATCTTGCTAATTATTATATGATATGAATGGGATGATAAGATGAAAGCAGCCAACTAATAACTTGTTAATTTTCAACTCTAAAAGGATCACGAATGCTTAATTAATTGTAATGATATTTAATTTAATGTGCCTGCCAAAAACAAAAATATACATATATTAGTTGTCAAAACTTGCAATGCCAGCAACAATTAACAAGTCACATGTTGTTGTAGTGACACTAAAAATGAATATTTTATTTTTAAAAAAAATATTTATGATAATTAAAAAAATTTAAAAAGTGAAATATACTATTCGGGATACTTCTTCGGACCACTTTTTCGGTGGTTGTAGTGCCACTCATTGACAAGTCACATGTTGTTGGGAGTATTTGTGACAGATTATTTGCAACGCGAACGACTATTTAAGGCTATTTATTATCATTTTTGTAGAAAATAACTAGTCACAATTAAACAAATTTTTTATAGTGAGTATTTATTATCCTTTTGACGCGGTCATTCCTAATTTGTCATATTTTAATTAGAGATTCATTTAAGTGACAGATATATTATAAAGACATTTAAGCTTGATTACATTTATAAAATCTTAGATGAATATTATATATTGACACACAGTATTCATTAATTAATTTGTCTTCATCTTCGTTTACTTTGAATAGATCAAAGATACCATATATATTTTCTATAATGAATTTTGGACCAAGTGACATGACTTACATTATACTCATGATCATATTATAAGGTACGTGCATTCTGGTAGGTAAAGTTATTGCAGTTCAATTGATCAGTGCCCTTTGATTTCAAACTTCTGACGTTTATTCTCTTGAAGTTGACTAATCTCCTTCTCATAATCTCAAGCGTTTGACTTGGTCTTATTGAGTGACATCGACAATTAGACGAGTGGCTTTTGTTATCCCATTATTGAGTGGCATCTCAATTTATCCCTTCAATCATGCATGTGGCTTGATCACGTTGAGTAACTCCCACAATTCATATAATCAAGTGCCTATCTTTTACCCCTGGTCGAGTGGCATTTTTTTTTTTGCCTTTACATTTTGTTCAACCCCTTTACATTCCATCTTCATCTTTTATTGATTTTGATCCTCGAAACCTCTTTTGCAAGCCGCATGCCAGGTCTTGTTTGGTTATTCAGATAAGAAATCTGTGAATAGTAGTAAGATAATATATGAATAGTGGTGAAAATGATTTGAGTTAAAATATTTTGTGATATTTTGAGAAAGAGTAGTGTTACATGTATTTATAATTTCACTCTTACTTTTACAGCTTACAACACTCATTTTGTTAGTTTTCTTTTGAAATTCTAATTTTGAATTTCAAGTTTTATGATTTTTAACATATCAATAACTGACATGTGGAGAAGTAAGTTTTTATTAAGTACATTTAGCATTTTCCTTTGGAGAAAAAGATTGAAAAAATTGGATAAAAATATTATAAAATTAAAATATTGGTAGAATGTAATTTTTTAATATTATTTATATTTTGTGATTTGTAAAAGTTGAATAACTAGGATTTTAAAGACCCATAACAAATTCTTAATATAGATTGCCAGGAACCAAACTTTACAGAAATTTGAAGTTCTTCATACACATTTTTGTGACAAAATAAAACAATCGAAGGGAGAGGAAGATGAAGACTAAGACCATGAGGTGGGACCAATTAATGGTGTCGAATAGTTTCTAAAAACTATGAGTAAGCAAAGAACAAAAGGGTTTTCATTCTAGTGAATCTCAATTTGCAGATACATGCATGTATTTTACCATCTATCAGTTGTTAGAGCTAATATAAAATTTATAGAAAATCTGTTAGGAACCTATGGTGAATTGTTGTAATGTATTATTATGTACCCAGGAAATGATGGAAGTAGTAACAATGGTTTGTTGCAATGGAAATAAGAGATGGATGGAAGCTGATTGTAGAAATGCTGAAGAGAGTCAGACGTAAATCAAAGCATTTGATAATTTTCCAGATATTCTCATCACGTCCTCCACCTCCTATACCTTAAGGATGTCAGAGATTCTAACCAACACTATTTTTATAAAAATACAAACAGTAAGATAGGAAACGCTGCATTTCAATTAAATTGAACGCTGTGTTTCAATATCTAAAAACATAATAAGAGCTAAACGACTGTATTTTAGACTTCAAACATAAAATCCTTATACTAACTTCGAACTTCATCTTCATCTCCTCTTCAGTTTCTTCCAGTGGCTTCTCTGACCAGAGCTTCACATCTAATTCCTAGCTCCCGCCATCGTTCCTCCACGAGCTTCCTAACAAAATCACCTGAAAATGGAATACAACTGAAAAAAGAGGTTATAATGGAAATCAAGATCTTATCAAGGTTCCCACATATGAACGAATTGACAACTGGGTTAATGAGAGAGGGAAAGATCATGAGTACCGGCTAGGTGGCTAAGTAAAAATTTTCTAAATAAATAATATTAAATATAATTATAGAGTCCTCAAAACAATTCTTTTAAAAAATTATGATATATTATTAAAGAATAATTTTTTATATAAATTTAACATCTTTTCATCTTTTTAAAAAACTTATACAATACTCACTACGTTCGTAAGTATCATATTTCTTGTAAATATAATTATTATATAATTATTTTAAAAAAATTAAATATATATATATATAATATGTTTAAAATATATATATTTTTAAGAAAAATTTTAGACATAAGTTTCACACTTTATACACTTACTTAAAAATATATCATCTTACTTTTTTATCCGAAAAATAATTTTAGACATATTTGTAAATAAAATAAGATAAAAATATAAAATAATATATTTTAAAAATAAGTGTGAAGTTTATGAGTAGGACGATTTTTTTTAATAATAAAATTCAATTTTTTTTTAAAAAATGACCGTACAGCAAGTGTCACACGACATCTAGCATTACTTTTTAAAACCGCAGTCACTATGTTCCCGCTCTGGAGCGTCATTTTCGTTTTCTTGCTCTCCCCCGGGATCAAAGCCAGCGAGTAGTAAACAGAGGCAACAGAAAATGGAAGACCCCAAAGTCCTCACAATCGCAGAGCTGCTCCGGCTTGGTCGTCCTCTCACCGCCACGAACTCTCTCCACTCGCCCCATCGTGCCCGTCCTCTCCCCAAACTCTCCGTTTTAAAAAACCAAAGATTCAAGCCCTCGTGCCGGCCCCCATCACCTCCTGATCCCACCGGCTCTAACCCTAACCCTAAACTTCTAACTCCTCTCGACCACCCCGCCATCATTGTCGGAACTTTAACTCTCCCAACCGACGAGTCTGCCTTCGCTCCAAACCCTACTCTTCGTTGCCCGTACAACAACTGCTTCCGATTCTCTGACACTTCGGCTACGATTTGCTGCGACATTATTGACCTCGATTTGCGGATTCTTGGGAAGGAAATCAACGTTCTTGCTTGGAATTTCGTTCCCATGAAACCTGGCGCCGGGTTCTTGGAGATTATCAAATGGGGATTTCCGCAATTGAGCGGCGGACTCGGCCGGTGTTCGAATGTCGATTTGTTTCCATTGGTTTCCGGCTCTTCGTCTTCCTCTGAGGACAGTTCCAAAGCTCGGTACCGCATTCACGGCTTATTAGAGTCAGTAAGCCCTGTTACCTTAGTTCCATGCTATATGGGTCTAAGTTCAAGCACTTCGGTAAATTTAAGAGGATTTTTGCTTCAAGTTTTGGCTTGCGAGTGTAAAGTATGTACTTGCAAAACTGCGGCAATGGCTTTGAATGATTCAATTCAAGAACAGGGTCGGAGTAGGAGCCATTCTTACAACAAAGCCTGGTTTGTATATTTTTGTGGTTCCGCTTCATCGTGGCATCCCGTGATTATGAAACTTATTGGTAATGCTATTACGCTATTGGGCTTGAAGAAGAAGTTGATATATTTTGACAAGGAAGAGTCTCGTTTGATGTATGTAACAACGGAGAAATCTACTTTGCACTTACCAGGGCTATCCGACAATCGGGTACCGTGTGAGAGAAGTGTAATTAAGGGGAAGGGTGAATGTGGTTCGTATAAGGGCATAATCAGAGGCGTGTACATGCAAGGAATGGTTGTCGAGCTGGATAATGAAGTGTGGCTGTTACTTACTGATCATATAATTTCTCAGCCCCATAGCCTTAGGGTTGGTGCTTTTGTAAGTAAGAATGAAATAACTGTTTTCTTACCTCAAATTTATTTTTGTGTTACAATGTATCCAATTATACATTGTAACACATACTTATAAAAAAAAAAAATGTATCCAATTATACACATAAGCAAAAAAAGGGTGATATTTCTTGCTAGCGTCTGTGTTTGTGACTTTTTTCATTTCTTTTCAATTGTTGGCTCGTTTGTAGATATCCGTGAGAAATGTCCATTTTGTGAATCCAAGATTTTCTTGGAAGAAAATGCTTATTCTTGGGGCTTGCTTCAAGACTAACATAATCGTGGAGTCCTTCTCCCCATTGGAAGCTGGGTACGGGTTACTGAAAAATTAATTTTGTTATCTTGATGAGTTCCTGGGGTGTGTGTGATCACCTATGGCATATCTGTTGTATATCTCCTTTATACTGGGGTAACACCATTTTTTACTAATAAAACATGCGTCACTTATAAAATACACCCACACACACATTGTTTTTGTGTTTTGTTCTCACTATTATTAATGTGGTTGTTAAACCATATCAGAACATATGCCTTAAATGGTCCCAAACCATCAGATATGTGATGAGGCCAGTTATCTTTGTTTGCCTCATTGTGGATGATGGAACTGTCCCTTCAAACCATTGAGTTCCCTTGGGATGTCCATTCGTGCCAAGTGTGTGTTAAAAATAACCCCAACTTTGTGCCACAGGTGTCATATTGTTTCACAATCAGAGAGTATGCTGGGCAAGTTTGTTGCGTCTCTAGCCTTTTCTGCTAGACTATGGTAGGCATTTGTCTTAAAGCTTCTATACCTAGTTTATTTTTCTAACTTATATTATTTCGATAGAATGTTTTTGATATATGTCATGTTTCTATATAATTTACTCTTAACTGAATGGTTGGGTTTCAGGGTATTACTTCTTGTTTCATGCCTTAGGAAAAAGTTTGCAGGTACAATATCTGAGAAGAAGATTTTGGGAACAAAACATGTAATCTACTAGCTTTGGGTCACAGATTTTCTTGTTTTTGTTTAATTTTGAAGCCATCTCATTTCGATTACCATTGTCATGCGGTTTTCCAATAAGATGGTTTTGGCACTTGCAAGGTGTTACCAGAAAGAAGGACTGGCTCAGGTGTACGCTAGTTTACGTCTGCCTACCTCAGTGTTTCTATCTCGGGTAAATTGGTAATTATCAGTTAGATAATTGAATACAACTCATTATATTTTTAATTTTTTTCTTATATTCTGCATTGAATTCTTTTTGGCAGCATGGAGTATTCATGGAAATATTTAAACACAACCATTGTGGCTGTGGTAGTGAACTGTATTCTGATAGTCTGAAACTGGTAAAGCCAGGCTATCAATTCAGTTAGAATACTTTGGATTAGCTGCTTTACTTTTTGGATGGTATTTTTTTTCTAGTGTGTATACCCAATACGATGATCTTGCCACTCTTTCAGGTTATACCCATATCTTGTTTTTTCCATCATTGTGAGGCCACATGGATGAGAATTCTACAATTAAAAAATGATTGTAAGAAACTGTGTGAAAACAACCTGTTCAGCCTTCAATCATGTGAAGGGAGATTATATGAACGGTCGGTCAGGAAAATACTTACAAGTGACGATATTGGCATTATTTTGCTTGGAAGTCTTAAGGTTAGTAATCTGAGATGATACATTATCTTAGTTTCTATTATAAAAACTGCGTTATGGACTTGTTTATATCAATTTCTTCAATTTTAGGTTTGGTTGCTGCACACAAGCAGTAGGATGCATCCCTTGTTGCAAAGTGTATAATATTTTAATATAGAGGGCAAAGACCATTTGTGACTGGCCCGGTTTGGATACAAAAGTCTCCCAACTCATCTCAACTCATCTTATCTGATCATTACAACTTTCCTAAATTCTTACATAAAATATAATAAATAATTTAACTTTTTCAAATCCCAAAACAATAATAATATTAAAAAATAATATTTTAACAATAGTTTATTTCAACTTTCATCTCAACTCATATAATCTCAACTCACTATCCAAACCTCCCCTAAAAGTCAGGTCGATAATTAGCAAAGAAATAGATAGTACTTTTGGGTGGTCAAATTGTTTTGGGCATTTGCACAGGTGCTATAGGTTTAATATGACTAACACTAGTATAACCAAATTTCTTTTTAAAGAGATGAAAGAATTCTACTCTTAATCCATATCTCAATTAGACTCAGTAGCAACCTCTGATTCAAAAAGAAAAGGACTAGAAAAAATGACAAGAGCATAAGTAATAAAATATAAACAAACTTTCTGCTTTATCTATGATTTTGAGGCGTTCACGTAGATATTTAATCCTAGGCATTCAGAGAAGATCAAACCTTATGAACACAATGAATCATTGTAGAATAGAACAGGAAATTGTTTGTCTCCTTCACCAGTTTTCCTCACCTGCTCTCTGTAGCAGCAGTGGATTCTGAAGAAATTCAAGCAGAGTTGTAGACCAAGTTTGATTACACAGATGAGATGAGATGAGAAATTTGTGAATAGTAGTGAAATGGTTTAAGTTAAGATTGTTATGGGGTTTTGGGAAAGGAAAGAGAAAAAATTGAATAAAAAAATTATTAAGTTAAAAAATGGTTAGAATATTATTTTTGTTTTGGAATTTGAAAAAGTTGAATTGTTTTTTATATTTTACTTGGAAGTTTGGAAAAGTTGTAATGATTTGGTAATGATTAGATGAAAAAGTTGAAAATTTGAAATTAAAAAATGTTTGTGTTTGAATGGTGTTTGGATGTTGAGATGAGATGGGATGGTTTGAAAGGTTGGTGAAACCAAACCAGGCCTTAATCCTTTCTCTCTCTCAGAATGCTCTCCATTGGCTGACAATACAGCTGTTTATTCATAGGGAGAAAAGTTGGCAGAGGTTGAAAACAAATTAACAGTTTCTGTAGCCAATCTGATTTTTCTTCTATAATTTGAATCTTTGTGATTATCTCAATGAGTCTATCCAATTAGGAGTTCATTTCTAAACAGATGGGTTCTGCTAGCAGTGGTTTGTTATGTTGCCTAAATGTTGTTTCTGTGTTACAATTTAACATGAATTAAGTTATGACCTGTTGCCGATCTTGTTTTGAACTGTTGTTGATCTAATCATCATGACAATACGTTCTGCTCAGATTTCTCCCTCTTCTGGAAGATTACAGTTGGTTGACGTAACTGGTAGCATTGATGTTCTTATACCTGATCTTCCATCAACATGGAATGCCAACAGTATATATGAGGTCATATACGGTGATGATGCTGGAACCTATTCTCCATTCTTTTAACTGCAGTTCCCTTGACTGGGATAAGAGGTTCTCTGTATACACCAGTTATATTTTTCTGGTCTCCATATTGACTTCCGTTTTCTTGCTTTTCAGGTAATTCACTATAGGCTTGTTATTGAGGGTGCGCCTAATCTGGTAGATCATTTGGGATTGCTTGACAGTGAGCCATTCTCGTGCAGAAGCATCTTTCAGCATATTTCACCAGCAAGAGAGATAAATTTAACAGTATATATTTATTTTCATTGGGCAGAAGTGACTTGCAAAAATCTTCCCTTTTATCCTAGTATTGACCAGAAGGATGATCTCAAGAAACTTGAGGGTGGAACATTTCATCTGCTTTATGTAACACACAAATTTCCTGTGCTGTACAAGGTATATTTCAACTGTGTTTTCTATATTATTGTTGTCTTGTTCTTAGAAGATGCTCCAAGCAATTTTCATTTACGTTGTCAAATTGGAAATGAGGAAAGAAAGAAAACAAATAAGGTCTAGGTGAATCAACTTTAATTGTTTGAAAAGAAAAGTTTTCTTTCATTACTTTGGTCATCATGAAAATATTAGTTTCATGTAATGTCACAGGTACATGGTGATCCAGCTATTCCAGATAGGTCATGCCTATATGTTGAGGCCTTAGTTTTGCCTTGGGATTTATATTTTGTTGAAGATGGACTAGTGAATCTAGAAAAGGTTTCAGGGGAACAGCTGAAGGAGTGCCCAGAACATAGTGCTAATGAAAATTATGAGCGTCTCTCTCTCAAGAGACGTAAAAGTGATCATGCATCGATCAGGGAATCGAGTTCAGGTGTAATGTTTGAGTTCTGCAAGTCTAGCAGTGAACTAAGTGCTTGTTCTTGTTCTTCTACTCAGTCCAGTGAAGAGCCAAGATGCTGCAACTCGAATTCTTATGAAATTTCTTGTTTGGTTACTGTTAGAGGTGTTAATGGTAACAGAGCAGTTAGCTCAGGTATCATGCACTGCACAAGACTCAATCTGAATACTGGCGGTAGTTGCAGATCAAGTATGCAGAAGGTACTGTTGGAGTTCAAGTCCGAAAGTTTCGTCAAGTATCAGGTATGTTTGGATTTCTTTTCTTTTTCATGGCAATTTCCTATTGTGGGGATGAGAAGATTGTGCTATATTGTGCTTCTTCTAATGTGATCGAACTTTTGTTTTTTTCATCTGAATTCCAGTTGTTGCAGATTGGTGGTCATTACATAACAAGGCATCATAGAGATGATTTTTTCTGTAATTTCAAGGACGTCAGTGGTGTCAAAGTTCATGTCACTTCTGAAACACATTTGTGGAGTCTTTCATATGCTTCTGATGAGGTCATCCCAGAGAACAATTCATCATACTACCCTGCATCAGATAGTTTTTTCAGAAATAATGAGGTTCTGTCTGAAGATCGAATTGAACTCCAAGTGTCCACTCAAAATTCTCTGAGAACCTGTTCAGATGTTCATCTGTGTCTCCCGGCCCATCTAATAGATCTCTTTGAGGAAAATATTAAGGGATTGGAAGAAGGCCTAGCCAAGGCAACTTTAACAACCAAAGAGCTTGCTAATGCTTCTCTGTCAATTGGGTCCCCTAATTGCCTGTTTCCTGAGGGAAAGTTTTCTTCTCTCCAGGGGCAAGTGATTTCTGTTCATAGCACTGATGATAGCTCCATTGATGTACTTCTGAGCCAAGAAAACAGTGATGTTCCACAGTCAAGATCCTTTCAGAGAACTATACAAAGTTTTTGTATTCATGTTTTGGTGGACAATCACGTTGTAAATTCCTATTTCACTCTAGTTTCTTTTTTTGGATTTAGTTTTTACATATTTTTCATGTTATATCATTACATTTATTAATTCATTAGGTGAGGATTTTTGGTTCCCTGAATAAGCATGCTTGTCCTATTGGATTCGGACCTGGAACATATGCAACGTTTCATCGGGTTCTTGAACTGGGGTATGCACTTAGTTCTGTTGTGATTTGATATTATAGATTGAATTGTCCTTTCTTTTTAGTGCCTGTGGTTCCTTTTTCAAATGTTTGTGTTATTTTGCTTTTATTTCTATGAATCTGGTTTCTGTTTGCCTCCTAGCCTCTGCTTTGCAGAACGTGCAATGGTCTATGATTGGGGAAATTGTATATTGCAAATGGAATTATGGTTAATGGGTTAGTTTGAAGAAGCAAATATGGTGGGATTGTCATTGCCTCAGAATACAAAAATGAGGGTGCGATCATACCAGCACAAATGCACTGGATCCCATCAGAACTCCGCAATTAAGCGTGCTTGGGCGAGAGTAGTACTAGGATGAGTGACCTCTTGAGTAGTCCTCATGTTGCACCCCTCATTTTTACCTATCAAAAATAATACAAAAATGAACTGAGTCAACAGAGTGAGAAGAGAGAAGTGTAATTGTTAAATTAAATGAGGTTCGAGATGGATTTCTTTATCTATTCCTGTTGTAGACTTAAAGTAGTG
This sequence comes from Juglans regia, assembly GCF_001411555.2. Lineage (NCBI taxonomy): Eukaryota > Viridiplantae > Streptophyta > Magnoliopsida > Fagales > Juglandaceae > Juglans > Juglans regia. The sequence goes on along the minus strand of NC_049906.1, from coordinate 10,006,570 downwards.
GCTCTAAGATCTTTCTTTATTTATTTTTGTCAGTGGTGAGAGAGATAACTGTTCCATAATCATAATTTTTTATCAAAATTATCGATCAAATAAATAATTTTTTCCAAAATGGCAAATTTGAAGTTGTGGCCCAAGCTCTATCTATTGAAGTCATATGTACTCACATACTTAATTTAACTTTGTTCCTTGGCTTCAGGAGCAAGAATAGATTTATGTTGACTCCCGTAACATATATTGTAATCAACTCCATCCGTGCTGTCAGTGGACCATACAGTGACAGCTATCTTAGTTTTCAGCCTATACCAGATGTTTACAGCAATGCTTCTCCAGATACTGTTTCTTCTGGTCAGTTTTCAGAATTGAGTCAGTGCTCAGATTGCAAGCCAATGCGGTTTCACTGCAGGGTAAGTTGATATCTTAGTATTGACATGATTTATATGCAGGTTAATTTTTCCTCCGTTTCAAAAGGTTCTTGTTCCTGATGGATGAAGTGCACTCGTTTTCTGTTAGGGCTGTGAATTGTGATTTACCTTTTGGTCATTGCAGGTTGTTGCAATCCATTTACTGGTTCTGGAGAAGGTAAAATATGATGGTTTACTATCAAAAGCTGCGTCCAGGCCACCTGTTGTTGACATTCCCCTTGCTTGTTTCGTTTTAGGTATGTTATTTGTCTATTTTTGTCTAATTTTAAGATGTTGAGATTGTGGAGAGTTAAGGTCTAGTCAATGTTATGAAAGCAGTGGCTGCTTGACACTACTGTCCACTTCCCATATCCAGGGCAAGCCTTTTGGGTTCTGTGCACCAGCTAGTTTTGGTGACATGGTCTTGTGCCTTACCATTTAGGCCTCTCTTCATCTGTCTTTTTTCCATTTATTGTTCTTTGCATTCCTTGTTACATTTGGTTAGGTTCTTCAGATCATAGGAATTTTGGGCATATGTTAATATGACGCGGTAGTGTTTTTGCTGTTATGCATCATTTGCATTTTTTGAATGCATATACCTACTTGAAATGACTGAGAGCTTTGTAGTTGTGTAGTTACGATACAAAGCTAAAGATTGAACCTCTAATACCTAGTGTATGAAAATGCAATTGGGGAGAGTAAGATGCAGTTATTTGAATTCATCAAAGTATATTGAATTGAAGTTTTCCTTTTTTTTCAAAAGGTGAAACGAATTTGGATCTCATCGTGGAACATCTCAAATAATTTTAGGGTTACCTTATCTCCTTTAAGAAAAAAGGATATGTGAAAAAACTCAATCTGCAATTCATCTGTGTACTCTATTCATAATCTGAAACTGTCTCCTATTGAACGTTGTCGTTCCTGGGTTCAATCTCATTGGTATTAACATGGAGAGGCAAGACCAAATTCTCTGCATCATACGCTTCCTATCAAAATGAATAATATATAGTGGGGCATACAAGATGTTTATGCTAATTGTTACATTTTTTATATTGTTGATTTTTCAGTGACCGCTGGGTAATATTCAGAAGCAAGCCTTTTCTTCCTGTGATTACTGCATAAATAAAATTCCTAGCAAGTTGCAATCTTCACTTTCCATGAGTTCTCAGCTTTGCAAGTGACTTATCTGCTGTTATCATCGTACTTTCTTTTGTATGATCTTGATCTCCTTTTGGTTTTTATATATTATTTCCCCCTGTAGATGATGGGTCGTCATCTTGTCGTTGCTGGGCTAATGCCCAAAGAGCATCTACCATGCTTCGGCTGCATGAAAAACTCCCACAGCGAGCTTTTGAAAGCAGCCACTGGACTCATAAGTGGGCTGGGATAGATGACAGTGCCTGCAGCTCTGCCATTCATCATCTTGAGAGGATTTTCAAAAACCATGATAGAATTACAGTGAAGAACTTTGGGTCAATGTTTGATTCTTCTTATCAAGACCTTGCTGTTTCTACCAGTTCAGATAATGCCCTTAGTGCCTTGGATGAGAGCCTTCTTAAGTTCATGATTTTAAATGCTTCCTTTAGCTCATCCTGGGTCAGTTTACATCCAATTTTTAACTGCTTACAGAATAAAGTTCTGTTACTTCCTTACAGATAGAATGGTTATATGACTTGTGACTGGATAATTGAACACTAATGGAGGTGGAATGATCTGGTTATGATTTCTGGGAATTTAGGTTTAAACCTTGTTACCCACCTATTGCAGAATGTTACATTAGCTGCTGATGTAAAGTGGGATGAATATACTGTATAAAAAAAATGAAACCAAGGCTTTCTTACCGTTGTGGGGATGTTACTTTCATAAATGTTTTGACAAACTAAGCATATCAAATTCACAATTTCACATGCTCTGCCTGAGTGCCCTTTATGCAAAAATTTTTTGCATTTTTTAATTTGGCTAAGTGATGATTAGTCTAGATGATTTACTTTTGCTTGAGAAGTTGTTATTAGTCTTATTGTTATTGTCCTGGCTGTTTGCATGCATTCTGGTTGATCTTTATTTGTCAGTCCATCTTATTAAAAAGTGCGAAGGGGTGCAACTAAGTTTGTGTACAAAAGAGAGGCATTCTGAGTTGATCATTCCTCTTCTTTGCACAAATTTTGACAAGTCTTGTTGAATTAACTGTCTTGAATTATCTGTTATCTTCTAATCATATTGCTTCTCACGTGTTGAGAATGTATGGCTCAATGAGGTACTTCTTTCATCTTGGCAGACTGTCATTGCTAGAGTGATTGATGGGAAAGCTGTTTGGCAATTGGGGAAAGAACACCTTGCAGAAATGGAGATGACTGTGGATGCCATGCAAAACATTTTTGCTATGGAAGTTTGCTACACGAACCCACTTGCTGATGGTAGGAATATGATCCAAGAACTGCTTAATAGGTAAACTTTTTCTGTTACTAAATACTGGGTGTGGAATGAGAAATCAAATCTTCTATATGTTATTGTTTTCCCGCATGATGTCCTCCCCAATCCAGAGCATTGTTGTGGTGGTCCTAGTTGTCTCATGTAACTGTTGTCTACTGGCCCAATTTAATAAGAAAGGAATGGACGATTTGTATATTTATTTACGTGCCTACTTTATAACATCGTCTAGCTTACTCATTTTGAGCTCGTAGTGGAAAAATTATTTCATTGAGTTTAAACGTTAAGGCTATAATTGATATTTTATCTGCTGAGGCTAGCATCACAGCCATTGTTCCTCTACCAGCATTTCACATCCATTCTCTTTTTGCTTTGAACTCCCTTTGTGAATTGAGTTCTAGATCTATCTCCCTTTGTGAAGCCATTGTTCCTGTCTATTAAATCCTTCCAGGCAGATGGCTCTACTGTTTTTTTTTCTTGGCTGCTCATAGTCTTCTTTAGTTCATCTTAAAAAATAGAAGAGGTACATTTTTCCCTTATTGGTGGTTGCTTTCTATTCAGCTTGGAGTTCCTTCTGTTAGTTTTTATGAAAATGATTCAACTTGTCAAAAAATTATCCTACTTGTTCTTTCTTTCTGCTGACGATTTCTTTCTGATGTGAATCCTGTTCTCAAAACAATTAGCCAGTTGTGGGACTTTATCAATACGATTTCTTTCTGTTTGGTTTTTTTATGTCATTGTTTGCTCCCCTCCAGCTTGAGGGGGAGGTAGTAGATTTTTTTTTTCTGTATGTTTTTACTGTTTTAGTTTGCTTGTTTCTTGCAAGTTGGGCTTGTACATATGGTCCAGATTGAGGGGGAATGTTATGGAGAATATATTTCTACTATGGGAAGTATATGGGGGGATGTTTTGTAATACGCAGCTATTTAAGTTTGATCTCTATATAGTAGAATGTAATAGTTCTCTGTGAGCGAGCCCCCATTCTGCATCTCTTATAGGGGGGAGGGGGTGACTGTCTCTGATCACACGGGGGTTTGATGAGATGAGTTTAGGTATGTACAAGTGCTGGGCCTGGGGAAGGTAGAGAAAGAGATGAGACCCTTGCTAGGGGAATCAGGGTAAGAGGAAGGTTTGGTAAGATTTGGTTGGAGTTTAGAGGGATAGGGCAGGTTTGTAGGGGTAGAGTGAATTTGGTAGGAGAGAATGCAGGCAGAAGGGGGAGAATGTTAGGAGAGACACAGAAGAAATTATGGGGGCTCGGGGGTGAGAAACCTGCACTTTATAAGACCACTAAGAAAGTGGACCAATAACTTATCCTGCCATCCTTGGACGCTGAACATCGACATTTTCTAGCATTTGAATATAAATAGTTGAATGGATTTCAGTCAATCTTGGAAACGACTCATAATATTTCTATTCTCTTTGCAGCTAATGCCATGGACAATATATGGAGCGAATGGAATCAAGTGGTTCATGAACACGTCCTCCTCGATGCTCTATCCTTGGCATCGAGCACATCCAGTCTCTGCAACACTTTGTTGAATGGCCTGAAATCATCCAATAATCTCCCATTGGCGTTCACCCCCTCTATACAGGTTCCTAAAAGTCTAGATTGATATGGCCATCCACTCCGATCAGACCGTTGTCGCTGAGATTTTGAAATCGTATTCCTTTTGTATGCACAGGATAGCCAGACTACCACCACCTTGATCCCCCCTGGTGGGATTCGATTTTGTGTTGGAATACAGAGGAAGTTAACAACATCCATTCCTTTGCTAATACGGTGGCTCATGATATGGCAAGATTGGCTATCTCCATTAATCTTGATGTTCCATTGCACTCTCTTCTCTTCCCTGTTCTATATGGAATGCATCTCCTGGATTGCAAGGCCATTTTCTTTCAGTAATTATATGAATATTTGAAGCCAATACTGGATCAAAAGATGTCTAATCACGTAAATCTCTTTACTTTCCACCATTGTTTTCAAATCAAATGTTTGGAAATTTAACGGAGTATTTATTGCTTCTACCAAGTTAACATCTTTAATTTTAGTTTTTTTTTTTTTCATATTTAGAATATTTTAATAAGAATTGGTATTTGAGAATCGGAGGTTTTTTTATTTAAAATCTGTCTGGTTGCTATATGTTGTCGTTTTGCTGAAGTGGCAACTGTCTATTCGTCGTTTTCATCAGAACCAGACCTAACCAAAAGCCACATATATGTGGAGGTTTGCAATTGTCTGTGTCCATATCCAAATGAGGACTCCGTGTGGAAGTGTATCCATAATGACCCACTCACCATCTTTATTCCAATCAGTTGGAAACATTACATGCTGCTGCTGCTGCTTACAAATGGGCACAATGCGAAACTAGTGATTATTTTTCTGGGAACGTTTCATTTTGAGAAGATGTGAGAGACCCGCTACTACATGTAAACGACTGCTTGGAACACCTGTTTTGGCTAGTGCCCTCCCTTTCTGGTCCAGCAGCACAAAGCAAGGAACATATCTGATATCATAATGAAGAAGCTGCATTGACAAGGAATAAGGATATAAAAATCATCTAAAGCCATATACTAATCAATTCATATCATGGGGGAACCAAACAATGTTGGGAATTCCAGGCACTTAACTTCCTATGAAAGAAGGAAACAGAGACAGTTGGAAATTTATATTAATCTAATGAAATTAAACAGTTTTTTATAAGGAATTAAAAAGTTGTTCAGCTGTTTGTCATACTCCAAAATAATAAAAACCTCCACCAGCCATATCACCCTAACATCTTTGCTTATGCTGAAAAAGGAACGCTGATTGACCCTAATTCAAACCCATATTTCAGCTGGCTAAACATGAGCGTTGCAAGCAATGCTGCTTGGAAATTGAATCAAGACATGGGTTTCCATAGCATTTCCACATACAAGATTGCAGCCAATATCATAAACAAAATAGCTACAAATATAATAAAACAAGTTGAGAAATCAATACCAAGTTAATGCATAAATCCTACAATACAAGAACAATAATCCTAAATCTTAGTCGTCCCCAACAGATAAAAGTGTTTCCTCTTGTTTAACATTTTGCCAACGCATTTAACAATCATATCAGCCATCAGAACTTTCTTCATCTGGAAAACATATGAGACATAGCGACAGAGTCATACTAGACTTGTTATATCCGTTTCAAAGGGCAAGGGCAAGATCGTGACACGAAGACGTTAAAGCTAGTATATTACTCTTCAACACAAACAGATCAATGTAAGAAAAATCCAACAATGCGGTGACTATACATTAAACCTAACTCAAATATGCTTCAGCTGTTAAGGAGAACTGCATTAAACCTAACCCAAATATGTTTCAGCTATTAAGGAGAACTGCATTACAGGAATGTTAGGAGGAGTGATCAATGGCCTCTCAGGCAATTGGAAGAGTTCAAACACAGAAGTGAATAGATGGGCTAATACGAGATATTTTCCTCTACTTATAAGAAAAAACTACAGTTACTGTTGTAGTTAAAAATTGCAACAAGTCATAGGGAGTGGGGACACCACCCCCAGGAGAACCAGCAATTGCTCAGCAAAAATCAGCCAAGCTATGAAAACCAAAAACAGGAAAATATAATTAAAACGGAAGGAACGTAGGGTACCTCAGGCAACCATCTCTCATTTTCTGCATCTGCCATCACAACGTTGAGCCAATCTGAGTTTCTGCCCTCCACCTCGGAAACAAAGTTAACTAAAGAATTGCACAGTCTGCATTTTGGTGAGTAAAACTCAATCACTGTAGCCTCTTTCCCTGTTGCCAAAGCTGCAGCAAACGCTCTATGCTCTGCCTCTCCTTGCTCTTCAGGAGTCAAGATCTTTCTTGACTTCAAACTCTGACTTTGATTGGTTCCAGCATCCAATTGGAAAGGCTTAAAGGTACCCATCCATGGATACGAGGATTTTGAAACGGAGCTGACAAAATTGAAAGCAGCAGATCCAAGACTCTGCATGGATTTGAATACCCACGGACCCTCAAAGCTGCAGATGTTGGCATTTCTTGGATTTTGATGGTTGTCCCAAGGAAATTTCAGGCAAAACAAAGGTTGTTTGGGAAAAGGATTCATTTTCTCAAACTTCCCTTTCCTAGATAGGAGGACCTCAAGATCCTTCGTTTGCTACCCCAACAGTGACAAATCCAAGGATGCTAAATGCAATAGAGGAAGGAAATGGTCAGCCTGGAAGGAAAAAAATATAAGTAAATGATACTGATACCACTTTAAAAAATAATGAAAAAGTAAACAACTTTTCAGTAGCAACCTCTGGTTCAAAAAGAAAGGGCTATAGAGGAAGACAGAGAAGGGAACCGAGGAGCTTAACGGCGGAAACTCGTGGTCGATCGGCCAGGAGTGACGTACGGAGGCGCAGAAACCGGCTTGCGGCGTGTAGCCTGGCTATGGCTGGGACGGCGGGGGGCAGAGCGAACAAGGGACATTCGGTTTGTTGCAGAGGGAAAAGAGAGAGAGAGAGAGATACGGAAGGAGCCGTAGAGGGCTACCGGCGTGGAGGCGCAACCCGGAGAGGACGAACGGAGTGGGCGCTGAGGCACTGCGTGAATAGTGGACGGACGGCGTGGAGGCAGGCTACGGGGGTGTGATGGGGAGGGGTATGCGAGAAGGGGTTTATCGTGCACTCAAAACGGCTTCGTTTTAGTGTTCCCATTTTCTTTAACAAATGGGTTGGGCTCTAAGATGAGCTTTGGATTAGAGCTTGGACATTTAAATCAGCTTTGGGCCTATTGTTGAACTTGAATAGTGCAATTTTGCAAGAATGTTTTGGGCTATCAGCCCATTTAACAATAGGCCCACAAGTGTGAACAGGAGTGCCGTCAGTTGACCGATGAACCCGTTATAACGGCCCAACAACCCACACTTATTATTCAGTTGCTTTGGATTTGACTTAAATGCCTCACTAATCATAACCGTTTCCTTTTTCCTTAATGGAGACTTGCCCAAATTTTGAAGACTAAACTGTGCTCCTAAACCCCTCGAATTTACCACTATGCCCGAAACATAGAAAACATATCTCCCCTACTACTTCACCTAAACCCAGGGGTACATCCGTACATACGTAATTTGATTCCAATTAACATGGAATTTGAATTGGAAGCATCCTACAATTTTCCTCCACTTACCAACCAAAGCTAAGTGGAAAAAGATTGGCCAGCCAAAATTTTCTAGCCAGTTTTCTTGACCCCCCACATTCCCAAGAAAATCATGTCTCTGTCTATATAAACCCACATCAGTTCACTCTCTCTTGCCACAATCTCTCCTTCATTCCTTGATTAAAACCCTTCAAAAGAGAGCAATTTGATCAGGATTAAGATCATGGCTTTTAGTCAGGGAAGTGCACAAGGAGGAGGATTCATCTTGCTTCTTTTCACTGCCTCTTTGTTGGTACTCATGAGTGAGGCCGAAACCATTGTGGTTGGAGGGTCAAAAGGTTGGAGTTTCGGCTTCAACTACACTGATTGGGCTATCAAAAACAGTCCCTTTTACATAAACGATAAACTAGGTAAGTACTGTTGATGACGAGCCCTAATTTTAGCTTAAACTTTAAGAACAAAAGATGAATTAACATAGTATGATAGTATACGTTAAAGTATCATGTGTTTTAAGCTTGAACACTGACATGATCTGCTTATATATGCATATATATATATATATATATATATATGCAGTGTTCAAATATGCAGCACCAAGCAACACTTCCTCCCACAATGTATACCTACTGCCAAACCTGTGGAGCTATATAAACTGTGACTTCAGGAAGGCAAGGATTGTGGCAGACGCAAAACAGGGGAGTGGGAAGGGGTTTGAGTTTGTGCTGAAACAGTGGAGGCCATACTACTTTGCATGTGCTGTGAACAATGGCGTTCACTGCAGCCAAGGCCAAATGAAGTTCTTTGCTATTCCATGGCCGCGCCCCCATTATTAATCTGTCTTCACAGAAATCACAGAGCTGGCTAGGGCCAGGGAAGACGCAGTGCTGCTTAAGTAGGGTTTGCTCATTTGGAGACCATCTCTATGCAATGGTTGTATTAATATTGCTGTTTTTACTGTTATTATTATTATGAGGGTTTATAGCAAAAAGTATGAGGTGAATTGTGGTTCTCCTGGATGTTATGCAAATTTCAATAAAAAAAATAAAACTTTGTTTTTAAATTTGCGAGTTTTAAACTGTATGATTGATTGATTAATTGTTATACTAACTTAAGAGAAATATTTTAAGAGTAATTCTACATATAATCGTGAAGTGCATAAATGTCGCATAATCATTTTGTAAAAGTGGGATCTACTATTAAAAAAATAATTTTTTTCATATAGGTCTCATATTTTATTCACTTTTTTCAAAGTAATTACACGGCAGTTGCACAATTCACGATTGCAGATATCTTTTCTCATATTTGAATCTCATAGAAATATTTTGCAAGTTCACAAAAATAAACTCACGAATAGATGTGGTTTGATATAATATGCCACATGACACACTTTAAAAAAAAAATCAAATATAATAAGAATATAAGTCTTCTTACACGTGACATGTGATTTTAGCATATATATAATTTAAATATAAAAAATCAATTTATCTAAAATGAAAATCACAAGAGTATTTATTTAAATATTTAATCCTAAAAACTGAAAAATTATTAAATACTTGCGAAATACGAACGACTTCATAGTCCAATCTAAGCTATCTTATCATAAAATTATATAAGAATTCAAGTTTATCAACATATTATTTTATGATATAATAGAAAGATAAGAAATAATATTTACAGTTATAGGATGCGTAAAGTTTGTACTCAATTTTAAAAAAAGTGGATGAAAAAATTATTTTTTTAATGTTAAATCTTACTTCTTTTTTTTAGATGAATGTTATTAGATATTGGTATTCGAAAACTACTTAAAAAATACTATCGAAATATTGGTGTAAAATACTTCCGAGGCCCATATTTCTCAATCAGTTGATATTTAGGCCCATTATACAAACGAAACACACAAAAATCAGTTATAACTAAGTCGAGCCCAATTAGGCTCGTTTGGGTACTAGAGTATTATAATAATATTTCAGTACTATTTATTATTTTATTATTATTTTTTATCTATTTTTTATTATCATTTAATATGTTATCATTATTTTTTTATAACAATTAATAAAACATCTGAGATCAACTTAACACCTCACTAAGTGTTAATTAAATATTTTACGTATTAGATACGCTTGTAAGGGAGAATATGATCTACTCGTGAGGGTGAATGTTAAGACATAAATATAAATAATAAAATATATATATATATATATATATATATTCCCATGAGTTTGAGATTTTGAAATGAATTTATGGTAATTTCACAAGTTCCTCCACAATCCTGCCAAGCCTTCTGATAAATTTCTTTATTTCCTTTTTTTTTATTTATTTTTTTTTTTGGTTGGGGAAGGGGTTGTTCCCATGTACTTCCATTACCATGGTCACCTCTATGTATCACCATATAAAAAAAACACAAGTCATAGGACCCTACAAGTAGCTAGGAATCATCATGTTCATGATTCAAATGCCTTATAAGCCACTGAAATTATTCTCACTTTCACTTTATTCATTGCATTCCCAAAATCAATTACTCATACACATTTAAAACATGCATTGCATGAACTTAGAAAATCCAAAAGTGTCAATGTAAAGCGGGACTCTTCTTTGGGTAAATCAATCTGGTCTCCTAATGTGTGGTCCATCATGTCGGATTTTTATAAAAAGCTGTATTGCCAAGAAAATATCAAAAAGATTCTGCATTTAATTATAAAAGAATTATGGCCAAAAAAAACTTGCAAAAATATGTCATTTTTTTCTCTTTTCATTTATAAGAGAAATATTTAATAATAAAGAATTGAAAAAAATAAATTATAAATTGACGTAACTTGATATAATAAAAAAACCTATTAAAATCTTTTTTTTTTATTATTTCTAAAAATTTTAAATAATTTTTTATCCTTAAATATTAATTTTAAAATATTGATTTTATCCAAAAAAAAAATCATATCCCTCTTCTAAATAGTTTTCAAAAAACTGCATCTTATAATTTTAAAATAACTTTTGACACCTCAAAATCTTTCGAATCCCCAAAATCTCTCTCCTATTTTCAAAAAAATATTTCAAAAAATTTTTAGTCTTAAAAAACTAAAAATAATCCCATAATTAAGAACCAGTTTGAAAAACCTCACATCTCCCTTTGGAAAATGTAATTAAGAAATATATAGAGGTTTTTTTGTAAAACACATAATTTAGCCAGAATCAGCTTTAATTTAATAAACTCTTGATCTTTCTAACTCAAAACTTTGACCCAAAAAAACTTCTAAAATTTTTTTAAAAAAAAATGTAATTTCCTAGTTAGACCCATGCATATTCAACCAACGGGTGAATTTTTTTTTTCTATTATTTCTTATTTCCTTCAACTACTACAAGAAAAATAAGTATTAACGACAAATTGCGATGATAACGACTATTTACGATAAAAACAGACTCATTTTGATAAAAAATAATCATTTTTACTAAAAATAACTGGTCACAAATAAACAATTTTCATTGATGATTTTGAACGAAAATATTAAGTTTTTGTTGAAGATAGCAAATCATAATTTATTATTTATTATCTGCATGTTACAACCATAATTTGCTTTAAGCATTTCATAAGGTTGATGAACATGTCGATATTTTTTTCACATCTTCAATTATAATTTATGAGTTTGAATCTCGCAAAGAATATAATCTTCAATATTATTACAAGGCCAATACCATTGGTAAGGCACTACTCCAACTATGGTTGGGTCAAATGATGAAATAAGCCTAACCCACTTGAAACAATGCACGAGAAAGAATGCTCTCACACATGGTTATACTCATCATGATCACCTCAAGACTCATATCTATCTTAAGTTCTAAAAACTTTTATGTTCGAATAAATAAAGGGTTTCCAAATTCTTACCTTCGACCACAATCTAACAATTGGGAACTAGAAAATTTAATTTGGGATTAAAAATATATTTACAAATTTGGAGGGGGGAATTTAATATTTATCTAATTAAAAAATGTAGTCATCATCCTTTTAAGTTTTAATCATCATCTTCGTAACATTAATTGTTTAACAAGTGAAATATAATAAAGAGTTTTTCAATCATTTAATATCACATCATGAGATGATAAGAGAATAAAATATTAAAGGAGGATGAATAACATTACTCACGGATGTGTTTGGTTAGTGAAATCAACTCAACTCATCTCAAGTCAATCATTAATGAAACCTATTACTTTTTCAATTTTTTATAAAAAAGTTAAATTCATATCAACCTACTTTATACATTTAAATACATATCTCATCCTACTTACATTTAAACACATCTCAATAGTACTTACAAAATACTATTATTCACATATCAATTGAAATCATTTGAGATCACCTCAGTATCCAAAAACAATCTAAGCAGCCTTTATTGGAGACGGCCGACTTGTATGCATGGAATAATATGATTGAGTAGTTCTACTTTAAATTTCTCTAGATTATTGACATTTTGTAATTCAATAAGTAGAATTCTTGTGTGGTGAGACACCATTATGTGAAATGCCATAATCACACCTTGAAAAAGGAATGTTGGACTCTCTTTTTTTCTTCCCAAGTGGAATCCCATTTAATTCATGGTTTTTTTTTTCCTTTTATTTGCTCTTTATTTATTTGTTTTTCAATACAAAGGATCATAATAAATTAGTTTAGTAGTTTTCATGGTCTATAACCGTAATTAATGTAGCATGAATTACCAATTAATGGTAAGTGTATATATGGAATTACCCAAATATGTTTGGTAAATAATATCTCAACCTCGAACATAGGAAAGATGTACATTTGTATTTTGTAGCGATGGACTAAAACAATCTTAGATAACAAATCCGAGTATGATAGAGATCAAATTTATTGTAGCAAATTGTACAATAGCCGTGGATGGGATGGGATGATGGTGATATTGGTGATTCACCAGTGGTGAATAAGACCTCGTATTAATATGAATCGAGAATTTAAGGTTTTGATAATGATTTCATAAGGTCTTAATTCTAACATTTATTAGTATTTTTAGAATATAAGCCCATAAGTGATTTTAACTTCTCTTGAATTTTTACGGATAGTATCAAAGTCAAAACCCAGATAGAATTATGGGACTTAAGTCATACTTTTATATGATAGAATGACTAATTCATACATCAAGAAATTAAAGGAGATTGTAATAGTACGCCCAAGTTATTTTTGAGAATGAGGCGAATGCCATCCCATATTATTTAGAAGGGAAAAACTTAATGGTTTTAAGGCGCTCCCATTGTATTTAGAGGGGCACAAATTAAGTTATCCGAGAGGGCTTAAAATTACTTAATACTAGAGTCACATCACACTATATGTAATTAGACTTCGCGAGGTAAATAGAAGGGTTTTAATACCACCATATATAAGGACTCGCGGAGTGCCACCCTAAGCCCGGGCCATGGGAGCCCAACAAGTCACTCAAGGCCTAAACACCCTCTGACCCAATAGGGTTTAGGTCAATCGTTAAGGGGAATGACCACCCATTTATCCTGAGACTATTAGGATATTCACTCATTCAAAACAAGAAGATAGTTCAAAGGAACTGGGATTCAGATTTCAAATAATAGGTAAGGCAATTAATCTAGGTGATCTCAAGAAGATAAGCTCTCTATTTAAATGATCCAGGTATACTAATGAAACTCTCTAGAAAATTGGCTCGTAGGTTATTCATATCATTACTGACTTAGGCATTGGAAGGGCCCTCTTCAACCTCCAATCCCTCTTATCCTTTGGTTGCAGGAGTTCGGGAGTGCGTAGTAGTGAAACAGGTCATCAACAGTAATCTTGCCTAATCTTTTTAAAATAAATGTGCCTTTAGTATTCATTCTCTTGTTACAAATTGAGTTTATCTTTTGGAATGATTCTACGTACATCATCATCATCTAAAGAGGAGTTTGGATCAAACATTATCTGAAGAGATCTTTTTAACCATATAAATGCTTATGCAATATGAAAATATAAGATGAACATTTGGTACTTTTAAGTTTAATCGGTCACGTCTAATATTTATATAATCCTAGATGTGTGTCACAAACATGATCTGCATGCACATTTCTTGTAAGAATTCCAGTCGTATGAGCCTAATTAATAGCAGGTAGTTTATCCAGATGCAAATTCATCGAGCTCTGTTTCAATACCAACATGTCAATCTCTATATAAATGACCTGAAACAGGCTGGGAGGTGTCATTTTGGTCATGATCAAATTCAGAGCTCAAAGCCAGTATAATTATCGCAGCAAGAGATGATAATAATAATAATAATAATTTTGTTAAATGTTCAGTGTTTTTAGCCAAGGTTTATCATAGATGAATTGAGATGAAAATTAAAATTAAAATAAAATATTATTTTTATTTTAAAATTTTAAAAAAATTAAATTATTTATTATATTTTATTTAAAAAATTAAAAAAATTATAATAATGAGATGAATAAAAATGTTTTGAGAAGCCAAACAAGTCTTCAAGCTTAGTCATTAAAATGCTTTGTTTTTAGAGCTTTTTTCCTTCTGGAAAAATTGAAAATTATATTAACATCTTAAACAGCAAAAATCAATCCAACCAACCACCCACAAGCTAGTATAAGTCGACCCGATACCCGATCTGCTAAGACATCCGTCGTTCAGTGAAAACCCGAGTTTTCGGACATGGTAGAGCTCACGTAATCTCTTACTTCCCTCGCAATCACATCCCTCATAAAATCCAAAAACCCCGCCGGCATACTCTCCGTCCGTTGTTCCGTCGCCGAACATTCACCTCTACCACTGCCGATCCCCGGCGGCGCTAGAGTCAACGCGGTCAACGGGTTGTCGTCCTCCTCCATTCCCATGCACTGCACGGATCCGGAGGCACACCCGTCGTGACCGCCGCCGCCGCCATTACCGTCCATGTGTTGCCCACCCCTGACCCGCCTCTTCAGCGTGGAGTTCCAGTGGTTCTTCACGGCATTATCGGTCCGACCCGGGAGTAAGCGGGCAATGGTGGCCCACCTGTTCCCGTACCGGGCATGCGCGGCCAAGATGGTCTCGTCCTCGGCCGCAGAGAATGGCCGGTGCTCCACGTTGGGGCTCAGCTGATTGCACCACCTGAGCCGGCACGACTTCCCCGACCGACCCTTAATGTAACGGCTAATGAGGGACCAGTTTCTGGGGCCATAACGCTCGACAAGGCGAGTCAAAACCCGGTCCTCTTCCGCGCTCCAAGGACCTTTGATCCTATCTGGTTTATTACAATCTCTGTGTGTCTTACTGGATAAAGAAGAATCTGAAGAGGAAGAGTCGGAGGAAGTGGAAGAATTAGAAGAACACCTATTAATTCTTTCCATGAAAGAAACTCGGAGAAAACAAAATACCACAACCAGAAACACAAACAGGAGGAGGAGGAGGAGAAGGAGAGATTTAGCTGATGAGAGTGAAGTTCTTAGAAGAAGCTGAGGGGCGTGGACAGAATGAAGAGAGCGAAGTGTTTGGGTTTTTATATACAGACACTGACGCGAAGACAGAGCGTTTGAGAGATGGAGAGAGAGAGAGAAGATCAGGTGCATGCACTTGATGAGCGCCAATGGAGGTCTTTTTAGAGGTGGGATACTTCTAGGAAACTGGCTTTTGTAAAGTGGGTAGGGGATTCTAAGTTTCTAACCATCTACGCATCCCCTCCTCCCTCCTCATTTTCATTTCTATTTCTCTTTATTTTTATTATTTTTATTATTTTTATTTTTAAGGATTTTCTTTCGGCGAGCAAGTTTTGTCGCGGTCTGATTCTGCCTTGTCTGGACTCTGGACTACTATCTCATTTGACGGTTTTACCCCTCCATTGATATCATCAGTACATGAACGCAAATCTTCGGTACGGATCGATTTGGTATTCTATCAAGTTCAATAGCTACCATGCTTTTTTTTCACTTCTAACATGATTATCATATTTTTAAAATAAAAAATATTTTAATCATAAAAAAATTTTATAAAAAAATTTTATAAATTGATATAATTTAATATAATTTGTTATATTATAAAATAAATTTAACAGATTAAATAAAATTACGTTAATTTATAAAAAAAATTTTATATAATTTTTTTTTATGTGAATATTATATATAATACACTACTGGGGGGTTAAAAATGGAAAATCGGGTAAACAGAAAGAGAAGTTTAATGAATAAAAACAATTATCGTACCGTCACAAATGGGGAGTGCTTATTGGGAGCGTTTAAAACATGACAGGAAAGCCAGAGCTGTTAACACGAACACATAACCAACGATATATATATATATATATATATATATATATATATATATATTTTAATAATAATTATTATTATTTACAAAAAAAAAACGGCATGTGGGACCGCATGCTTTTTGACTACTTTGCCAACCTCATTAGCTGTAAGTCCTAATCCAGAGCCGCTGGCTCACTCCAATCAACGGCCATAATCAACCGTCGCAAAGACGATAACCAAAGGGAACACAGAGAGGCAGCCACTTCTTTTAAAATAACTAGTTTGAAGATGACTTCAACGTCTTCCACGTCGGATGGGCCCACTAACAGCCTGTAAGAATCTCACGTGATTTGAGTTTGAATCCCTTTGACTTTTTTGGTGTTATCTAAAGAATGCTCACTCGGTACTCTCCCACACCCCTCCCCCCGGAGCGTGACACTGTTTCCATCAACTTTTCCCAACCAAGTTGTTAAAATCGTACAACTCTCATGTATTTTAATTTTAAAAAAAAATAGAAAAATATATTTTTTAATAATAACTTTTTAAATATATATTATAAAATTGTATTTAGTATTACTAATATGATAATTATATTAATAATTATTCAAATCTAAAAAAACAAATATTTCCAAAACTATAATATATATATGTGGATGAAATATTTAAAAAATGTAATATTGGTCAAATATTTATTATTTAAATAAATTAAAAACAAGTGATCTTGTATATATTAAGGCCGGATCTTAACATTATAACTTCTTTATAACTTAAAGATATAGTATGCTAATTTGATTTTAGGTAAATAAAGAAATATGTGAGAAAATAGATAAGAGAGAATTGTAAGAATAATGGAGAGTATAAAAAAAAGTTCTAAACAATAGGGTTGCCTACTCATTTTTTATTATTTCTTTAATGAAATAAAATTCACCCATGCTGTTTTTTTCCTACAATTATAGCTCCATCCTACCATTTCCATACTAACTTGTGTTGGGTTTCTGAAACCTGGTTTATTCTTGTGGTAGATCAATTTGATGATCCGATCCAATAAAGATTCGTTATATTTTTTGGTAAATTTTCAATGAGGCCCAAGACAAAGCAAACACGATTAAGATTTTTTTATCTTGTTTGTGACTCAAAAATAACTAGAAAGAAAATTCATTCGATGTTCACGTGATAAGTTGCTCAAATAGGCTCACTCGACAAATCGCTCGAGTGAACTTCAGACTGAGAATTCGCTCAACACTTCGTTCGAATAACTAACCTAGTAATTATGAAATTAAGATTTTCGCCATATAACTTTATATATATATGTTTATTGAGAATTATATGATTGTTTTGAATAGTATATTTTTTCATTCTTCAAGATAATAAAATCATTTGCACTTCTGTAGACGTAGACATGCTATCGAATTGCGTAAATCTGTGTGTGGTGTAATTGATTTCCTATTTTGCCTTTTTTACTTTTCTTGCATAGTTTTCACAACAACTTGAACTTGGTTTTAAAGGCATATAAATCTTCTTTAATTAAGTTGTGTCATTTTTCAAAAGGCAATAATAATTTCTCAAACAGAATGTTAAAAAGAAATAACTTCATTAAGGAGAATATCGTTCATTTAACAAAGAAGTTCGTTGTTAAGCAGCATTCGATCTTTTATACTCTATCATCTAGTAAGCATTTCAAACAGAATAATTAGCCACGTAAAAATTTATTTGTAAGTCTTATCTTTTATATATTCAGCACACTGTTAATGTGGAAAGCAATTCTAAAAACTTATTTTTGTTTTGATTTTTTTTTAATTATAATAAGTCTTGTTATAAATTTTTAAATCAATATTAAAAATTTTAATTAATAATTTAAATCAATTTTAAATTGAAAATTTTGATTTAAAAAAAGACAAATTAAAGGATGGAGGAATTATCCCAACCAAGGGAAAAAAAGAAAAAAAGAAAGGATGTTTTGGAGCGTGAGACCACGCGCTGTATACAATAGAGGGGATTGAGTTTGGACAATCTGAACGGGTAGAGCTATATGATTGCATCTTAGCCGGCCACGTGGCATATGAATGGAAAATTGGAGGATCAGTGATGTAAGTTTAGGGAGAGGCAGTTGGGCAGTTGATATTACAGCTGGCAGCTAATTGTAAGTCACCGACTTGCTCGCAAGGGTTTTCAAAAACCAGTGGACTTGGACTGGACTGCAAGGAAAAAAAAGGACAAAGCCTTCCTCAGATGTTCGGACACAAATAATTCTCCGCAAGCGGTTGCACTGTGGGACCTTGTAATTGATAATTGACATCGAAAGGTCTTTTTTTTATTATTTTTTAATAAAAATAACTGTTCTTCCTTTTTCAACTTTATCATTTCTATTTATTTTATTTAAAAATAATATTTCAAGTAAAAATCTCTGAAGTCCGTTTACGAGATGAGATTGGTTAAAATAATTTTAAATGAATTAAATAAAATATTATTTTTAATATTATTATTATTTTGAGATTTATAAAAATTGAATTATTTATTATATTTTATATAAAAATTTAAAAAAATTATAATAATAAGATAAGATAGAACTATTTTTATATCTAAACGAGGCCTAAGTGATTGGCTTCTCAATACGGTATCTCTAATAATTTGGAGGTCAGATTTATACAATCATATACTTATACAAACCATCGAATCGAGATTATTAATTAAGATTATTAGGAGAGTTTTTATAGTCATTATATCATATATCACACACCACACTTATTTTTAAATTTTTATTTTATTTTATTTTTTTAAATTAATTAAGTTATTCTACTCATCATTCATATAACACATATTTGATAAAAAAAAAAATTATGCGTGTGAGAATAATGATTTTTCTTATTATTATCCTCTAGATTATTAGATATTTTCCATGCTTAACTTCTTTAAATATCGTAATAAACATTAAGAAAATAAAATATCAAAATCAGTGTATAGGTACACGAAACTGGCACATCATACTTTCGTTCAATTCAAGCCAGTAAGCAGTATGAGGGCGAAACTTGCCAAATTTTCGTAGTCCAAAAGCATATCATATAGTTTTGATTGTTACGATCGTTTAATATTGTGAAGTGTCGTTATCTATAAATTTTTTAATAAAATAAATACTTTTAACACCAAATATATTAATCCACACCATTAAAATGTAATGAGAATGTCTCGTTTGTCTTTACAATTCTTTTTAATTCATCTCATTTTATTTAATTATTATAATTATTTTAAATTTTTATATAAAATAAAATAAATAATATAATTTTTTTAAATTTTAAAATAAAAATAATATTAAAAAATATATTTTAATTATATTTTATTTAATTTTTAATTTAACTCATCTTATCTGTCAAAAGAAATGAAAGACCTTATAGCAGCCATTTGAAATTTGCTGAAACACAAGATGTTCCCTTCCAACCCATTTGCCGGTCGGTTTGGTCCACAGAAGCCCTCGTGCCCAATTCCAATACCAATGACAAAACCAAAACCGCGTGGGTGATTTGTCCTTGTCCTTATGCTAATAGTAGTTGAGCAGTATTTCTGATCTCGTATTTATTTATTTTTTTAAAAAAATATAAAATATTTATATATTTTATAATTTTTTATTTTATTGATTCTATTGTTTGTTTTGTCCCTTCTTCGCCTTTGATATGTAATCAATTGCTGCTTCTCTTTCCCTCAATAGTCTAAAACAGCTTGATTATGAAAAAGATCGATCCAATCTGTGATCTTGTTTTGTAATATAACAAATACAAAATAATAAATTGGGACGTCTTGATCATGTGATATGTTAAATTTATTTTATAATAAAAAGAAGCCTTAAAATCTAACTTACCATATCAAAACATGTCAATTTGTGATATTATTTTTAATGTCGCATCTATTTTTATGGCCTTATTTTTAGATTTCTTTTTATCTGTTTATGTATTTCTCTTTCAAATATTAATATACTTATTTTGAATATTGAGAAAATACAATTATTTTCAAGAAAGAGATTAAAATAATGAATAACAATACCATTAGTTACCCCAAAAATGTGTTCAAATTTCAAGCCCTATAGAAAAACAAAAAACTAATTGATACCTCGAGCTAGTTTTTCAATTTACAATTAACACGTGTCAAGAAAGAAATTCCATTTTGATGGTGTTTTTTTGTTTGTTTTTTATGTTGAGAGAAAATTTTATATTTGAACAAAATATAACTTATATTCAATAATTACGAGAAATGTTTGGTCTCTTCATAAATCTTATGAAAGTGAATTTATAAACTGATGGATTTGATATGAGACGTCATATTGTAAAATTGTATTTATTATGAAGTCGATCTAATATTTCACATCAAATTATATCAGGTTAAAAATTCATTTTTATAGGATCTTTATATAAATCTAACACTTTCATAAAAGAAAATTGATTTTTTAAAAAAGAAAAGAAAAGAAAAGAAAAGAAAAGCAAGATGGTAAAAGCTTTGTTGATACACAAGAAAGAAAGAGATGCAAAGGAAAAGAAAAGCTACCCCACCTCGACTTTGTGACGCCCATAGACAGGAAAGAATCAAGGATTAGGATTTACAGCATCACTAACTCTGTTTTGTTGTTTTGGTAGAGGACCCGAGGCAAATTTATGCACATTGTTTTAACCCACCCTTGTCTATACTACAGGCAATATGGACTTGGGTTTTGGGGAAAAGCTTTGGAACTTCATGAAGTTTACTCTTCCAAACTCCAAAGTGAGCATGACCCGTTTTGATAATACATTTTCATCATATTTTAATAAAATATCCAATGATAAGTAATGCTACATACAGTTTTGAAATGTGTAAGTGTCGTGCAGTCACTTTAAAAAAGAGTGGGGTCTACTATTAAAAAATTAATTTTCTTTTCATGTGGGTATCGTATTTGTTCATTTTTTTCAAAATGATTGCGCGGCGCTTGCACACTGACGACTGTAACTATCATTTCTCTTTTTTTTTTTATTAAGAGTAAGGCTCGGTTTAGTTACAATAAGTGTTTCATCTCATTTCATCTTATCATTATAACTTTCTTAAATTTCTATATAAAATATAATAAACAATTCAACTTTTTCGAATTTTAAAAATAATATTAAAAAATAATATTGTAATAATATTTTATTCAATTTTCATCTTAACTCATCTCATCTAAACTTACTATCCAAATAGAACTTAAGTAGAGTAGCTGTAGTCCGATTTCAATAGATTTTTACTGATTCAGATCACCTACAGTTTTGATCCGAACTCTAAAATTTAAAATAAAAAAAAGATAAACACATAATATGAGTCTTATAATATTTATAATTATCAAGAAAATTTCTATAATGTGCTCATTAAATACTATAGAATTAATTTCATGTGTGTATTTCCTTTTCTTTTAGACCTTGAAGCCTAAAAAGATCTACTACATCCATTTGTTGTTACATATAGGAAAAGAAGAATCATAATTAATAAGCTGATAGGAAAAGCTTGTCAGGATGCTACCCTCTTTTCCACGAATATGTGTGTACCTGCATCAACCAGAGATAGTCTCACCTCCCCCATCTGCCAAAGCCCAATTCCGCATGAAATGCGTGCAAATTGAAATTTCTGTGCAAAAGGGGAGAGAGAGAGAGAGAGTGTGGAATGCTATTATGTCCACTACCAGGAGTCTAGAAGAAGCCCAACCACATATGAATAATTTTGGACTTCTACACGGATTAATATTTTTCTCACAGAAGGATCTTGTTTGTTTGGATAGGTGCCCAAGAGACTAGTCCCATTCTCAAATCAAAATCAAAGAGATGAGGAATGAGATGAAATATAAATTTTATGAATAATAGTAAGAGATTTGTGAATAGTAATTAAATAGTTTAAGTTAAATATTTATTGAGTTTTTAAAAATGAAAGAAAAAATTGAATAAAAAAATTGTAAAGCTAAAATATTGTTAGAATATAATATTTTAATATTATTTTTATTTTGAGATTTGAAAAAATTGAATTATTTTTTATTTTTTATTTGAAAATTTGGAAAAATTGAAATGATTAGTTTGAAAAAATTGTAATGATTAGTTTGGAAGTGTTTGTATTTGAATGTTGTTTAGGAATGAGATGCTATGAGATGAAATAAAACATGTTTCCATACATCCCCAAATCATGAAGAGATCTCTCTAGCTTATTAATTTGGATAATTTTGCATGTAAAGCCTGGTTTGGATACACAAAACCATCTCATCTCATTATTACAATATTTTCAAACTCCCACACAAAATATAATAAATAATTTAACTTTTTCAAATCTTAAAATAAAAATTATATTAAAAAATTATATTTTAACAATAAAGTATTCAACTCTCAATAAAACATCTCATCTCATTTGAACTGCGTAATCAAATGAAGCCTAAGACTAGTCTTACTATTAAATGCTATATTTTGCCTTACTAATAAAAGCCATTTCAACTACTACAAGCTCTACTTTGAATAAATATTATGTTAATTTTCACATGTAATTGAGTTCATTGAACTTAGTCCTTGCTTTTACTACTCATATAACCTAGAGCTCCATTTGATCGTTAGGCTAAATTGATCTATTTTTTTTATTCATATTTTTTTTTATCATTTAAAAACATTTTTAAACAATATTAAAAAAAAACAATACATTAATAATCAATTCCTTAACTATTAAGTAAAAAATTATTAAAATACATGAGGTGTCAAAATAAGAAGGCAAATTGAGTAGGCAAAGTAGCATTTGCCGTGAGTTGTCTTTGCGGCAAACGCTAAAAGAATTTAGAAAAAATATATTGTAAAAGCAAAAAAAGATAGCCAAAAATGATCATAGAAAAATTGTCTAATATAAGTTAAAAAATTATATACAAACCTTGGAGATTCAAATTGATACTAATAACAATTTCAAAAAAATAACTAAAATTGTGCTAACATGTTTACAAGAGAAACTCTTAATGAGAACTCGAGCAAGAAATATAGAGCAATCTCCCTTTCTCCTACTGACACTGACATGTTTTTGTTTAACTATGCAAGAAATTGAAAACTACATGTCTCAGTCTAGCTATATTACATCAACACATTTCCTATCAGAAGTTACATATATATTTTAACTCAACAACAAAAAAATTCTAGAATTCTGTGAAACAACCCATCTAGGGGTCAAGCAATATCTGCTCCATTGCACTACACAGGAAGGGTGGCGTGCCCACTTTGGCCCAAGGTGGGAAGTTTTTGTAAAGAGAAGATCAGCTTATGACCCATTGGCAGTACTTGCTGTCAGAGTTGGCTCGAAAGAGGGAAGTTAATTGATGCTAAACGAAGATGGAGAAGAAACAGAGCATGAGAGAGATGTGGGAAAACATTCTTCCATTTGATAAATTCTGTAAAAAAATATAAAGAAACTATGTTGTACAGTGTCCTACTTATAAAAGAAAAATGAATGTTCTATACAAGAATGATAATACATAAATGCCCTTAAATAACCATATATACTCCTGCTTGCTTGTTTGTTATTTTTCTGATTCATTTTGCTGAGTGATGAGCAACTTGACAGCTTGTATATTAGCTGGTAACATCCCCCCGCAAGATGGAGCGTAGATATTTTCTATCGCCATCTTGGATAACCAAAAAGAAAATTGAGCTAAGGGCAATGCTTTGGTGAAAAGATCTGCGAGTTGGAATGAGGAATGGATGTGGCAAGTGCGAAGAAAACTAGCTTGAATCTTGTCACGGATAAGGTGGCAATCCATTTCTATGTGTTTGGTGCACTCCTGGAAGACCGGATTTGCTGCAATGTGGAGCGCGACTTGATTGTCACAATACATGTCAATAGTTAGAGGAATGGACATATGTAAATCACTAAGAACATAAGATAGCCGTTGTAGTTCACAAGAAGTTGTAGCCATGGCTTTATATTTGGCTTCGGCTAAAGATAGGAAAACAACAACTTGTTTCTTTGATTGCCAGGAGATAAGTGATGAGCCAAGGAAAATACAAAATCCCGTGAGTGATCGACGGGAGTCAGGGCTAGGGGTGATAAACGGTCCGGTCGGACCGAACGGATTGAGACTTAGACCAGTCCGGTTCGGTCCACATTTAGAGGATTGAAAAATTTTGATCCGGTCTACAGTCTAGGGTTTTTCCGGACTGGACCGGACTGAATGAAAAATAAAATTAAAAAAATATTTTATATATAATAATTGTACAATTAACAATATTTTATATATATTTTCATCTAAGCTATCACTATTAACAATATAAAATTTTAAATATGTTATTAACACTTGTTAATATTCTATGAATTAACTAATATATAATATCAATTAGTTAATTATATAGTAATTATATAAATTAATAATATAATTTTCATCTAATTTATTATCATTGACCATATAAAATATATTTTTATTGAGTTTGTTACATAATCCACATTAATAAGTCACTTAATTTAATTTAGTATTTTAAATAATTTTTTTATTAATTATTTTAAAAAATAAAAAAATAAAAAAAATGATAGATTGAAACTGACCACAAGAATTTTCGGTCCAGTCTAGTCCGGTCTATTTTTCCAGTCCGGACCAAAAATTCTTCAGCTCTAGTGCTCACCCATCATCCAAACCCTAATCCATTTTGTTCATCATCGCCAGCCACCTTCGACTATTTGTCACTCTGAGTGGCGATTGCCACTTTGAAAGCAATCGAAAAATCAGTTTGTTGTAAGGTTGCAGTTGACCATGCACCCCACGCTGGAAAGAACTTGGTCGGAAAACCATCGGTCTCGACAAGATCTGACATGGTTTTACAGTATTGGGCACAAATCTAGCCAGATCCGCTACTTTGCAGACCACCCTAATGCATGGTGGTTTTGGCCACTCTAGGGAGGCCAACCGCACCCCTTTGGCGGAATTTGTGGGAGTCTATTTTATTCATTGACAAAAAGTAAAGTGTTAACCAAGGTTTTGAATACCATGCTGTATCGGCCGGTATTAATAGTTTCGAACCAGTAACCGGTACGAGGGAGATAGGTTTTTGTACCAGGTCAAATACAAGCCATTTCGGTAAGTTTCGGTCAATACCGACTGATTTTTGGTGTACCGGCTGGTTTTCAATATACTAGTTGAAATTTTGTATTTTTAGTGTATTTTCATAATTTTCACTCCAATTCGCAAATCTGAAGACTATTTTCTTAACAATTTTTAATCCATTTTTCTCGAGATTGAAAATCAAATCTCTACTCCCCTTTTGTGATGAAGATGGATGATTATTTTTTTTAATAGTTGGATTGAGAACTTAAAAGTATTATTGAGTTTTATAAATATGTATTTCAACGTTTTAAGACTTGTATTGATGTTATCTTGAAATATAATTTATACATATATAATTAATTTATCTATATATAGACTATCCCAAAACAATACCGGTATTAAAATATTTTATTCTAATGTAACCGAAACGGTATTCAAAACTTTAGTGTTAACCTCTAATTAGTTATTAGAGGGTGTAAATAAGCCTTTTAAGCCGCATCCTGTTTTAAGGTTTATTCTATAATTGAAGGCATCACGTAAGTTCTTGGGTAATCCTAGTACGGAGCATTGGAAAACAATTGGTAGAGTTCTTGGGTACCTTAAAAGAACTAGTTCATTAAGATTGTATTATACCAATTTTCCTACTGTAATAGAAGGATATTGTGATGCTAGTTGGATTACTAGTTCAAGTGATAATAAGGCTACGTCTGCTTGGGTTTTCACCCTTAGTAGTGGAGCTGTTTCATGAGCTTCTAAGAAACAGACATGTATTTCATATTCTACAATAGAATTTGAATTTGTAGCCTTGGCGGCAGCGGGAAAAGAGGCAGAATGGTTGAGGAATTTGTTATTTGACATAAAGTTGTGGCCACAACCAATGTCGGCCATTTCTTTATACTAAGATAGTGAAGCTACTATGTTTAGGGCTTATAGTAAGGTCTATAATGAAAAATCTAGACATATTAGCTTGCGACATGAATATATTAAACAATTAATAAGTGATGGTATTATCACTATTGTATATGTGCGGTCAAGTAAAAACTTGACAGATCCTTTCACAAAGGGACTCTCGAGAGATATGGTGAATAGTACATCTAGTGAAATTGGTTTGAAGCCTTTCTTTTAAAAGTCACCTGTAAATAAGAACCCAATCTTACATTATTAATAAATAGTCTAAGGTTTAATGGGTAATAACAAGTTACAGTTATGTGGCTGAGATAGCATTAAAATTTAATTTAATCTGAGAAACCCTTCCAGGATGGTCAGTGTTGGCTGTTATACTAAATGTAGGATGAGTATTATACTCTTAATGAAGTTCAATAGTTGTATAAGTGTCTAAAGTAACAGAGTCACAAAAGGAACTTTACCTATATGAACATAAGAGATGGGGACAACTTTTAGCAAAAGTTTAAGATTTACTTTTGTAAATGTTCATGAATTCCAGGATGGGGCACGTGGATTAGTGCAAATAATTGGTGAGTTATCTTGCTAAAATTCGATAGAATCATGTGTGGTATTTCCATTCTTAGCATATAGAGTCTTGGTTTAAGC
Source organism: Juglans regia (assembly GCF_001411555.2). Lineage (NCBI taxonomy): Eukaryota > Viridiplantae > Streptophyta > Magnoliopsida > Fagales > Juglandaceae > Juglans > Juglans regia. Next base: position 9,979,789 of record NC_049906.1, on the reverse strand, counting down.
CTAAGCTACCATTGACTTTGTTAAGAATTTGAGATACTTACACTAATTGAAGGTTTAAGTCGAGAGATACCTTCTTGTATGCATGAAGATATCAGTGTTTGACTGAAAATTCAATATCGCAATCTAAGTGGGGGATTATTATATTTATTATAGATTGTGATATTAAATATGTGAGTTTATTGAATATGAGTTATTATTTATTTACGTGAACCATTATCTCAAAGAGATGTATTGGTTTAGTGTAATGGTGTGTTATTTCAAATGAAAGGATAGGAGTTCAAAACTCCACAAGTGCAATTTGATTTATAATTTTGTGAAGTGTTGGACTTGGACAGACACAATGCTTGGGCCGGCCAAGTCTTGCACGTGGGTCAAAGAGTCACAACCCTTGGATGTTTGCGCATGGGCCGAATAGGCACTTTGATAGGATGCAATGTTTCAAAAATCAATTTAATTGAAAATGCACTTCTGGAGACTCAAACCAATGCCCTCCCTTTTCCAAAGGAGGCACCTGCTAACCACTAGACTAGGCACATACCCTTTGGTCTTTAAGTGAAACATCATAACCTGTAAACCAGTAATAACCAGTTGAAAAGTCACAAGTTAAGAGTTGTGATCTTTCACATGATATTACTTCATTCTCTATAAATAGGGGATGAGACCCATGAATTTATTCATTCAATTCTCCCATATCTTTAGTCACTTACGCAACTTTGTAGAGAAACTCTAAAGGAAAAACTTCATAATTGTTATATGCAGTTGGTGACTTTGTTGTATCCAATAGATGAATTGCTTGTAACCCGGTAGCAAACTCTTTCGAGTGGGGGCAATTATCACCTTAAAGATAGTGTTATACAAGTCTCAAAGTCACATTTATTTTTTTAGATTATTATATCTGTACAACTTTCTTCAACATCCGTTACTTTGCAGACCACCCTAATGCATGGTGGTTTTGGCCACTCTAGGGAGGCCAACTGCACCCCTTTGGCGGAATTCGTGGGAGTATTTTATTTATTGACAAAAAGTAAAGTGTTAATCAAGGTTTTGAATACCGTGTCGTACCGGCCGGTATTTATCGTTTTGGACCAGTAACCGGCACGAGGGAGATAGGTTTTTTGTACCAGGTCAAATACCGGCCATTTCGGTATGTTTCGGTCAATACTGGCTATTTTTGGTATACCGGCCGGTTTTCAGTATATCAGTTGAAATTTTATATTTCTAGTATATTTTCATCATTTTCACTCCAATTCTCATATCTAAAGACTATTTTCTTAACTTTTTTTAATCATTTTTTCTTGAGAACTGAAAATGAAATCTCTACTCCCCTTTCGTGATGAAGATGGATGATTATTTTTTTTAATAGTTGGATTGAAATTTTAAAAGTATTATTGAATTTTATAAATATGTATTTCAACGTTTTAAGATTTGTATTAATGTTATTTTGAAATATAATTTATATATATATAATTTATTTATTATATATAGACTATCCTGAAATAATACCAATATTAAAATATTTTATTCTAATATCTTAATCCAAACAGTATTCAAAACTTTGGTGTTAACCTCTAATTAGTTATTAGAGGGTGTAAGTAAGCCTTTTAAGCCGCATCCTGTTTTAAGGTTTATCCTATAGTCAAAGGAATCACGTAAGTTGGGTCAATTTATAAACAACGTTTTGGACGAAACAATTCTCCTCCACACACGCGCGCATACACACATTTATTGCCGAAAAAAAGAAGAAGAAAAAAACAGAGAGAATTCTTCACAACCACTACCCTCCACCTCTCAAGGGCCAATAATCAACTTCTGGGACTTGGTCCAGAAAATCATATTCAATGAACAAATTTTCAATTGCAGAAGGGGGGTGCAGAAAGATTTGGCAAATGAATGTTAACCAAATCTAAATTATGAAGAAGATATTATGATATCCTTCTGGAAATCATCTCAACGAAAGAAGGCAGGCTCTTAATTCCATATACAGGCTTAAACCAGGGACTGGGTACGTACAGTACAGCCAAGAACAAAGCAAAATGCTTGAGAAAATCATCTTAATATGTGACTTTTAAAGTAATTCCTATATAGTTTACAACATAAACATGGAATCAAGAGCTTAAAACTAGTCTAGTTAATGAGCCCTCACAAAGAAAATACTCAATTCAGGCCCTGCTGCACCATCTGGATTTATCATGTACAAAGCTTCAGAGTCCTTAGATCCAACAACCCTCTCGAATCTTGCTCTCATGTAAGTCAGTTCTCCATCTGCTGTTTCTTTCTCTGAAGGGTTTGGAAGAACCCCAGCACTCATTGAAACCCCTCGCAAATGCTGCATCACATACAGTTCATCTTCAGACATTTGCTTCCTCCTAATGGAGTAACCAGTTTTTCTCCCATTACAGTAAACAGCCCAGACAAACTCCTCCAACAGTTTCTTTTTGTGAGTTTTGGTTTCACTTTCTAGAGCAATTCTGACCATATCTGATGCCATTTCCTTTTGAAAAGCACTTGAATGCATCGGCAGCTCGATAACAAAGATTGGCATGCAATGAGGGTCCTCTTGTATGGCTAGACTCACTCTCCCTTTGCGATAGCCGAAAAGAGTCCCCGTTGTAGCATTGTCCTTGAGTAAAGGCTTTCTGGGTCTGCCCAAAAGTGCCACCATCTTGCACCCTGAGGTCAGCATAGGGAAGATCTTGAACATTTTAAAGAGCCCTCCGGTGGACTTTGTGCGTTTCTGATGATCTCCTGGTTTATGCCGGAGCAAAGATAGTATTGCCGGATTCTCCATTTGGAAGAACGGACTAGAGTGCACAGTAGACATTTTTGGAGATCTGTGTCTTTTGTTTTAAGGTTTTGGTTCAAGAAAACGAACTATAATGCTTTGTCGGGATGAGATGGGTGTCAGGAAACTTCTAGCTAGGTTGGGTTGTCCTTGGAATCTTTGAAGTGAGAGATCAGAAAAGCTTGAAGTTAGTGCCAAATTTAGCATGCAAAGAAAGGAAAAGGGTTGAACTTCAAACCTGATAAGATCAGTCAGAGATCAGGTCGGACTACAAAGAAGTGGGGAAGGGATGGAAGAAAAAACTCAAGAAAAACAAGGAAATTAAAGCTAGGGACTGAGGCTATGCTGGTTTGACATGTGCTTCTCTGATCATTACATAGAGCATGCATCAACATCACTTGCTTTTTTACCAAAAACACATTCCAAAACCCTCGCTTAATTATTGAAGGTGCAGCAGCTCATGAACACTCCTCCAAACGCAAATACATCTCCTCTCCTGTTGTTTATCCATGGATTTTTCTCTTCCTTGTGACCCTCTTTTTAGTTTCCTTCTTTCCAAAATGTCATATCATATATACAAATATTTTCGTATAGTTCAGATCACTAGTTAGAGGCATGCCAGGCAATTGTAATTAAGAAAGGAGGGTCCAGCATTTCATCTGGAAAACTCCTAGTTCTTTATTATTATTATTATTATTATTATTATTATTATTATTTTTTATGATCATGCAGAGCTTGTTTAATTAGCTCAGAACTAGAGTCGACACAGATAATGTCTGGTTTAACCCATGTCTGGTACACAGCTGGCGATGATGTTGAGTTTTTTTCTTGCACAACCTACAATTATTGATGGAGGAAGAAAAAAATACAAACAGAATTTAAGGGGTCTACATAAAAATTAACCCATGACATGACTTACAAAGAAAGTAGCAGTGTCGGCATGCACTGCCATGTACCTGCATGAGCATTTAATAGATTCAACCATATTTATTGTATTAGATATATTATATATATCTATTTCATTTGTGGGTACTTGGACTAGTACTACATCTCTTATTGCATAATGGAGGTAGCTAGCTCAAACTTTGAGGGCTTGTTTAAAAAATATATTTTATTTTATTTATCATTTCAAAATTTTTTATAATTTTTTAAATATTATTTAAATATAATTTATTTAAACTCTTAAATAAAATATAAAAAATAATATTATTTTTTAAAATTTTAAAATAAAAATTATATTCTAATAATATTTTAATTTTTAAATATTTTTTATTCAATTTATTCTTCTTTTTCTTAAAATTCAATAAAACATTTTAACTCAAATAATTTTATTATTACTCATAAAATTTTATCTCATCTTATTCTTCAAACACCTCCGGCTAAGGTCCCGTTTAGATACTGAAACGGTTTTATCTCATTTTAGTTCATTATAATTTTTTTAAATTTTTATATAAAATATAATAAATAATTTATTTTTAAAAAATTTTAAAAAATAATAATAATAATAATAATAATTTATTTAATTTTTAATTTTTATTTAAAATTATATTATTTTATCTCACTATTCAAAGGAGGAATAAATGATCCTTTTGATAGCGCGAATCAAGTACTTTAATTTCAACTAAGGGTCACGGCCTGCAAATTAATAGGCAGATAGATACATAGCAGTCAAAGTGTTGCTAGCTAGCTGGAGTGATCGTAACCCTTGATATTACTAATCTATGTTATTTATGAAGTTGAAAATCAAAGCGAGCTACGTTTTAATTTGCAAAAGTGTTAGTCCTTTCAAAGGGAATGATCACATGATCTTGCGATTAGTTTCCCTCACAATGTACATGATTATGTGACGTTGGGACAGATAGATTAATCAGTATCCCTTGTTTCAAGGAATATATATAACCTTCTTCATGTAAATATATATAGACAAAACATGTGAATCGGATATATCGGCCTGGACCACTGGTTTTGTTTCATGATTTTGACGGATTTTAATTTTTTTTAACATTTTAAAAAATAAAAATGTATTAAAAGTCAAAATCAATGGACAATCTAACATTTTCCATCTCGCTATAATTAATATTAGAATTCCACGTTCTTCACATACAACACATGATATTATGGAATGTACGTAGAAAAATTTTTTTCATCAGTTATTATTTATCACCTCACACTCTACACATTAAAAAAAACTCTTATATCTTATAGAAAACACTCTCATATCTTATGAAAAAATTATAAGTGTGGAGTGTGAGAATGAATAGTGACTGATGTATAATAAATCTCATCTCTTCAAATTATAAATAAAAGAAAAATTATTCTTATTAGCTACTATTATTTACCACTCTACATCTTATAAAAAACACCTTATTACCTTATGAAAAATACCTCCACATCCTATGAAAAACTTTAAGTATAGGGTGTGAGAATGAATAGTGACTGATGCATAATAAATCCGAAACAAGGCCGAACAGTATTGCCTTTACAGTTTGGCTTCTCTCTTTTACTGCCAAATTGAAGCATGCACCAAAGCTACAAGCAAATAGGTTTTCATGACAAGATCATTTAAATTTATCAAATTCAATCGAGGATAGATATTGAGCGATCACTTCTACACTCGCTCTTATATCTCTTTAAATATCTCAAACTTGATTTATGACCGTTCAAATTAAATAAGATAAGGAAAAAATACCATTATTTGTGCCCTCAAACTTTTCCGGATTTAGCATTTTACATCCCAAACTACCAAAAAATTGATACATTGTAACCTCAAACTATAAAAATGTGACATTTGCACTATTCATTGAGATCCGACGGTCAAGATTGTGTTACATGATCTATTTTTCTTTTCTCTCGATCACAAAACATAATTCAATTGGGGTGTGAATTGTGTCCTGTAAACTTTTGGTAGTTTGAGGTGTTAGTTGTAAAATATTCAGAGATACAAATTAAAACTCATAGCATGTAGTTGGAGGATGCAATACATACTTTTCCCATAAATTAAGCCGATAAATGACATTTACAGTCGTGGAATATGCAAGTATTGCGTAATCTCTTTAAAAAAATTGAGTAAATACGGGATCCACATGAAAAAAAAAATTTAATTTTTCAATAGTAGAGTACACACTTTTATAAAAAGATTGCACGACGTTTGCGTACTTTATGACTATATCTAATATTACTCAATTAAGTATCACTATATATTCGAGACACATAACAAATCAAATATGTATAATGAGTTTTGAAAGTTGGGCACATTTCTATTTCGTACCGGACATAAATTTTCACCAAAAAAGAAAAAAAAAGGCTACGCTTGAAGTTTCATTTCAAGTGAGACATAGATAAAGTGGAATGGTACTATAAATCAATGAGTGATCATCGTAAACAAAGTAGAGATTAGCTAGCAAAACATGATCAACGGAGGATATATAATGCAGTGTGAGTATATTTTTTTAAGTTCGAGATTATTTTTTAAGCAGCTTCAATGACTAACAAAAGTGATCTATCGTAAGTTGCATATAAGCTGCATTATTTGTCTTTGCCTTGGAATTATATATATATATATGTGTGTGTGTGTGTGTATTGTGGTTGTGAATCGCACTTCACTTTTTTAGGTGTCAAGAAAGAAGAATTTGCCCGTGTATATATATATATATATATAAATATTTATATATAATGGTGAGAAGTGCTAGATCCACAAAAGGATTTTATAAAAATAAATTTACAAATCAAAACTTGTTTCAATAGAAAATTTTAGAAAATTAGGATTCACTGTGATACAATTGGCTAATAAATTAGGTATCTTTTTAGTATCGGGTTCTCTAGAAGGTCCTTCTCCCTCTCTCTAAACCCCCTTGATGGTTTAAAATGGGGGAGGAGGGGAGACAAGCTCTTATCCCTTCCTTCCCCCTCTACACCATTTGCCTTCCTCAAAATTTCCCTTTACTTCATCTTTAACAATTACGCTACTATTTTTCCTCCTTATTTATTTTTCTCTTTATGGTTTTTAGCTTGTTTTCAACATCTTGGTTCAAACTTTGGAGGCTAGATTTATTATCTTTCATCCATGTTAGTTATGCACAGGCTCTATCCATGGAGTCTCTTTCATGAATCATGATCTTCACCACACCCTACCATTGCCAAAACCAACCCACCAGCATATGTCCCTCACACATTGCCCACCACAATGCCCCTATACCTCCCTTGATCCTCTTTGTGTTATTGTAGGGCTCTTCCTCAATCTTTTTTCCTATTACTTACACCAACCATACGGGCACACCTTGGTGTAGCCTAGAGGCACATTGAACTACCAACCTTCACCACATGGCTTGTAGGGCTTGAGGCAGCACATGGGATCCAGGCGCCACCCATTTCAATAGTTTTTCTTGATTTTTCTTGCCTTTCTAATAAAAATTTTTATATTTTCTATTATGTTAAAAGAAAATATTAACCTTTTTCTTCCATTCTCGAGAATGGAAGGTTAGGACGTGGAATGTCCTTGAAGTGGTCCACTATGTTGTAGTTTTATCTACTATTACCTTAAGCCACAACATCAATTAATAATGCAGTTTAGCAATCCTCTCTTCAATCCGAGAAAACAAAGTCAAATTTGGAGGTTTTATTGCATTTTTGGACGGAGTTAGAGTCAGAGCTGAATCTATTTTTTGACCAACTTTGACTCCGAGTTTAGACTTCGACTCTACAAAAAAATCTGCCTCCGACTTATACCTCCGATTATGATATTAGTATACATAAGTTATACAAATATGTATTATATTTTTTTTACAAGAAAATATGCATTATTTATATAGTGATCATATATACTCATTTTGAAATTTTATAGCTTATATCTATATTCAATACTATACTAGTATGTGATGATTATTCTACAGTAATATACTTATAGTATTCATTATTTAATGTTAACAAACTAGTAGTCTAGTAAATGTACACATCATACTATCCCTATCATACATAGTCAAGTATATTATTATAGTTAATCATGTACAATATGTATTAATGTAATACTAGCAATTCATTATCTGGTATAATGGTATGTAATTAGAAAAATGGTGTTAATTTTATATTTAGAGCAATGTTTAATAGTTATAAACTACATATAATTAGTAATTGGATATACTCATATCTCAATACTAGAAATTAGTAAATTAGTCATTGTTAATAATCACTACAAACAATTAAACTCAATGTTTAAAAAATTGTAAAATTCATAAATAAATAAAAACTTAAGGTTAAAACAAAGATTAAAATTTAGGGTTTCAAAAAACATAGAAGAAATTTAGGGTTTAGAAAAAAAAAAGTTTAGAAAATAAATGAAGCTCAAAACCGAATCAGCCTAGTCGAAGCCCAAATTTAGGGTTAAAACAGCATTGTTTTGATTACTTTATCCATTGCCCAACTCATTTCAAACAAAATGACATCGTTTGGATTTGAAAAAAGGGCATCGTCTTAATAAAAATTTTGGTGCTCCATCCCATTACGACCAAAATTGTGTGCCCCAATCTAGATGACATCATTTAGATATAGGACCCTAAAACCTAACCCTAAGCCCCGCAACCTCAGACTACTGGTCTTTCCCCTCTCTCTCTTATCCTTGTGTCTGCAGCTCCTTTCTTGTGTCTTGTCCAAGTTGTCAACCTTCACTCGACGACCTCCACTTCCCCTCATCCGGGCATCCCAACATCATCTCTCCCCTCTCGCTAACATCTCTTTTGCCAAATGTTGGATTTGAATAAATTACTTTCTCTCTATTTTATCTTAGGTTAGCTTATAAACTTATTGTTAGTGATGGTCTTAGGTCTAGTGACTCTAGTTTTTTAGTAGAAGATTGTTTTAAACGTGGTTTTAATTTGTATATATGCTTAAGCATGAATCTATATAGGAGGTGTTGCATTGCCTTAACTATTAGTTATTAGTAATGGATATCTGATGATGCATAATCCATGATGATCATATTATCTAATTAATTTGATAAGAAATATATACACAATTCTTTGTTAGACATCTTGGGTTTTATTAATACTTATAACAAAGAAAAAATTGAGATTCTATATTTATGACAAAGAAACAATGAGAATTCTCTACATCTTTGATAGACACTCCCACTATCTTTCGTTCTATCTCTACCCTCCATAAGGTAGTAAAAACTCCAAGAATAGGTATGAGGTATAGGATCCATTCACAAGAGTGCCTGATTGTGATTCCGATGAACTTACAGAAACTTGTAACCATTGTGAGAAGTTGTGAAAATGCCATCCCAAAAGGTAGGCACTTCAGTCATGAGACAACGCATCCACCTTTACCGTAAAAACCATAAGGGTAAATATACATTGGATAAGGGTCAACAATTCTTGGTCCCAGAAGAAAAATGTGGAGGAAGGGAAGAGAAGAAGAATCTTAGGATGACAAAGTATAATGAGAAAAAAAAAGGGGCTATCATAGTTAGGATGGTAATAGTGGATGAGTTGCCATTTATGATTGTTGAGAGCCAAGGGTTTTGAGAGTATACTAAAATCCTTGATCCTTATTTTTCTATACTTTCTCGTTTTATGGTAATGAGGTATTATATGAAGCTATTCTTGAGGAAGAATGATAGTTTGAAGAAAATATTTTTAACTACTAGACAATAAGTGTTTGACCACCGACACTTGAATGTCTATTCAAAATATTTATTACATATGTGTTATAACTCACTTTATTGATAGCAAGTGAATGTTGTAGAAATGAATAATTTCATTTACTCAGATTATCGATAAAAAATGGGCAACAATTGGGAGGGAGATTGGAGGAGTGTATACTTGATTGGATTATTGATACCGATACAATTCTTACAATTACAGTATATAATGCTACCTCTAATAACTCTGTCATTGATTTGTTGAGAAAAAAGGAAAATTGGAAGTGCATATTGTGCTAGAGATCATAAATTCATATACATGAAGTTTAGATCACATATCTTGAACCTTATTGTTAATAAGCGATTAAAAGATGTTGATGACTCAATCATAAGGGTTTGTAATTTGAATCGGTATATGAAAGATTGTCTTTCCAAAGACTTGCCACTTTCAAGTCTAGCGTTGATAGGTCAAAAGTTTTATGTTCTATTTTCTTGTGTTTTGATATACTTAATAGATAGAACTTAACTTATCTTATGTTGGATGTGGTTGAGAAGTATAAGAAAGCCTTCCAACTTATAGCTAATGAGGATCTGTACCTATATTATTACTTGTCTGAGGATGGGTTGGGAAAGAAGGATATAGGCTCTCCTAATTTTGAGGATTTGGATAATATCAGAAATTTTACGAAATTTATGCATGTCTTTTACAATATTACTTATGAGTACATGTATCATTGTATGTTACTTAATATTTGTACTTTTAAAAGCTTATTAATGTTCATGAAAACTCGTGCTTTTTGTGATAGTAGTGATTCATGCTTGAGTACAATAGCCTATAAAAAGAAGTTAAAGTATGATAAATATTGGGGGACCTTCACAAAATCAATAGGTTGTTGTTTATTGTTACCATTCTTAATCTCCTTTATAAGTTGATTACTCAAGCATATTGATTTAGGTGCCGTTTGGATAGTGAGTTGAGATGAAAGTTAAATAAAATATTATTATAATATTAATTTTTAATATTATTATTATTTTGAGATTTGAAAAAGTTGAATTGTTTATTATATTTTGTGTGGAAATTTGAAAAAGTTGTAATGATGAGATGAGATGAAACATTTTTAATATTCAAACGGGGCCTTAATCAAACATTGGACACGAGAAAGGTAAAGAATTTGTTGAAATCCCCAAGAGGGACTTTGAATTATTGAATGATCAATATTGTAGGTTCAGTGGTGGGCACTCTTGGAGTTTTAGTTCGGCTATCTCTCACACTTGTAGTGAGGGTAATACATCGATGAGGAGTAGTTGTTCAGTTGACCTTTTGACTTTTTTGAGAAACTTTCATAAAGAGTGAAAATCAACATCTTGGATGGACTATAAATCAGAGCTAAAACGATATTTATTAGAGGACGTTGAGATTCTCACAGATACATTTGATATATTAATTTGGTGTAGGATTAACACTAGCAAATATCCGATCATTGCTCAAATGGCAAGAGATACCTTAATTGTTTCCATCACTATTGTAGTTTCTGAGTCAACATTTAGTATAAGAGGTCGCGTGTTGGATTTGTTTCAAAGTAGTTCATTGGATCCTAGAATGGTGGAGGCTCTTATGTGCATTCAAAATTGGTTGAAACCTACATCCATATGTGATATGTTCAAGTCAAAATTATTCGACTATGGTAATATTATTGAAATCATAACCACCTCTTACATATTTTTATTTCGTCATTTTTTATACTATGAAGTGTACTTTAACCTTTGCAATTGTATAATTAATGACCAATATAATTATTAGAGTTGTGTTGTGTTGATATTTCGTTATAATTGAGTTGGGAACATGTTACAGTTGTGTTATTATAGTTGGTTGGTTGCCAAGTAATTGGGAATGATATTGGAGTTTAATGACAATGTGTTTGGAGTTGTGTTGCTTTAGGTCTATAGTGTTTAGAGTAATGTTACATGCAGTCGTGGAGTGCGTAAATGCCATACAGTCACTTTGAAAAAAAGTGAGGTCTACTATTAAAAAATTAATATTTTTTTTTTCACGAGAATTTTATATATATTTATTTTTTTAAAAATAATTACACAATTTATGCATTCACGACAGCAAATGTTTTTGAATGCCTAGGCAGTGCAACTTGGGTCTGGTATCTTTTGTTTTGTTCATCTAATGTTTTTTTAACGTTTATGGTGCATGCTAGATGGCTTTTGATCTAATAAAAATAGGCGTAACGTGTGATACGCGGAATGATCAAAATTCATCTTCTGAGCTTATCAGTGTCCTCAAATAAAGATAATATATACAATCTTTTGAGTCAATGGCGGTCAGTCTCATCACTCGCTTCTACACCTCTGCTGCCTCCTCTTCATCTTCTTACTCTGCTCTCCGCTTGAACCAAATCAGTCGAAGACTTATCGCGGCAGTCTCCACTAGAAGGCATCACTGCAGCTGTAAGAGAATGGCGGCTTCTTCACTCCCCCAGCAAGACAAAATCCCTGCTCCTTACGGCTCTTGGAAGTCCCCCATCACCGCAGACGTCGTTTCTGGCTCCTCCAAGCGACTCGGAGGCACTGCCGTTGACGCCCATGGCAGCCTCATCTGGCTTGAATCGCGCCCCACTGAATCAGGGTGCGTACATGTGAAATATAATGAACTATACATGCATGTGTGTGCGCGAGATTCTTTTATCTCTCAATTCTTTTATCTCTCAATTCATTCCTAAACCCTAGAGTCATTTCTTAAACTGGAATCAAGTAATTGAGTTGGGGTATTCTTGTAATGTATTCAGACGAGGGGTTCTGGTGAAGGAGCCGGGGAAACCGGGGGATGAGCCTGTTGATATCACGCCTAAGGAGTTTGGGGTACGGACAGTTGCTCAAGAATATGGTGGTGGAGCTTTCAGGGTTTCTGGTGATACGGTCATATTTTCGAATTACAAGGACCAACGACTGTACAAGCAGTCATTAAATGCTAAAGGTATATTTGATCACTTGCATATACTCTGCCGAAGCTTAGTCTTCTTTCTATTTTCTTTCACCTGTTCGCTCCATGCGAGCACATACCTTTGCAGATATATATGTTATATGGGTTGGGTATGGAATTGTTATTTAACAATGTCATTCGTGTTGTAAAGAATAACACTACTGCGGATTTGAGATCGTCAAACGACACTTTTAATGGGGTTCTAGTTCATGCGTTTTCTTGGATTTTTAATCCTTAGTTGACCCTGCAAAGACTAATTAATCTCCCTTATATTTTTGTGAGGGCACTAAAACCTGTCTTCTAAGTTCTGAGAGATCTAAGAAAACGACTGCTAATTTAAATGTTCAATTGCAAGTCGCTGATGTTATTAACTGGTTCCAAGCAGATTCTACTCCTCTACCACTTACCCCAGATTATGGCGGACCATTAGTCAGTTATGCAGATGGAGTCTTTGATGCACGCTTTAATCGTTATATCACTGTACAGGAAGGTAAATTGGGAGTTGCTATTGTTCTAGTAGATCACCATTTTCTATAAACAGCATTAAGTATTTAATCTATATGCTGGTTAATTACTTGGCAGACCATCGTGAAAGTAGTTTGAATCCAACCACAACAATTGTGACAATAGGGATTGGCGACAAGGATATTCAGGGTAAGATGAAACTGCATCAGCAGGGGCACAACTAACCGTTTAATTTTCATTTGTGTGTCTATGTATTGAAAATGATTAAGATGCTGCAGATTATGTCCTATGCTACCAAGTCTGCGAGAGGTTTAGATTGTTGATTTTTATTTTTTCATTCAATCTTTTATTATCTATTGTTTTCAATATTTGATGTTCATTGCATTCTATGTATGGATCATATTATATTCAGAGCCAGAAGTATTAGTAGGCGGGAACGATTTCTATGCTTTTCCACGCTTGGATTCCAGGGGTGAAAAAATGGCATGGATTGAATGGTGTCACCCTAACATGCCATGGGATAAATCAGAACTCTGGGTTGGTTATATTTCTGAAAGTGGGTGAGCACAATTCCCTTCATAGGTTAATATTTCAGTAAATATCTTTGTGCTAGGTGTTAAATTTCCCTTCTTGATCACATGGACTTTATGTGTACACCTGCCAGTAGGGGCTTGCAGGAATTTCCACTTGTTTGTTGTCATGCAGAAAGTCACAAGATCTGTAGAGGCAAAAATAAATGGCATTGAGAGCAGTTGATGAAAATCGTTGGATGTTGTTTCAACTTCTCATGCTACATTGATTATGTATACGCATTCAAAACATTAAGTTTATAGAAGAGAATAATTAGGCTCCATGGTTGGAGACATTTTTCCACATGTGATGTAAAACATGGCATTTATACGTAGACAGGCACTTTCTTTTCCCAGCTGCATGCATAGAGCTTAATTCTCTGCAGTCCCACTCCCACACGCCCTGCAGTACTATTAGTTAGTTAGTTTTACTGATAGCTCAATGTATAAGGCCCCGATTGGATAGTGAGATGAGATGATTTTAGATGAAAGTTGAATAAAATATTGTTAGAATATTATTTTTTTAATATTATTATTGTTTTGAGATTTGAAAAAATTTAATTTTTTATTATATTTTGTGTTGAAATTTGGAGAAAAGTTGTAATGATGAGATGAGATGAAATCGTTTCTGTATCCAAACAGAGCCTTAGTTCTATCAACACTTATCTGTGTTGAAATTATTTTTGCATATAATATTAACATAAATCTTATTTATCATTAGATTGTCACCATTAACTTTCTGTATGCTGTCATTTAGAGAGGTCTACAAGCGCATCTGTGTTGCTGGCTCGGATTCTACGCTTGTGGAGTCTCCAACCGAACCTAAGTGGTCCGCTAATGGTACTCTACCGATCACCTTGGTTGATGAACAAACTAAATTGCAAAATTTCATGTTAAAGTTATCTGTTTAGTAAATACTTATAAAAAAATTTATCTACTTAGTAAATCTCATTATATATGTACAAACAAAATTCCTCAAACCCTCTTTTATCATGGGGAAGGTTGCACTTGCATCCTTTTCTCTTTCCCAAATAAAATTCCATTTTTCTTCAGATAATCTTTACGGAATCAACAACAGTTTGAATGTCTCCCCTAGCATTCATCTGAGGAATTTTATGGTCTTGGCCATTCATGACGTGGACACATGTTCCACATATGGGACCGAACTTCATGGATGTATTTGTGTACGGTTTCACTGGATTGATGTTGATGAGCTTGCACAGCCATTTAATAAATTCTATGATATCAATAAATAATTCCTCATTCGAAGGCAAATTCCTGGCCTGCTTTTTGCTAGGGAATTTTTTTTGGTTGTTTTTCTTGTACACTTACCATTTACATTGGTTGCCCCCCATTTTGTGCAATCTTTTTACTAATTACTTATGAAAAACTACCAACAAAAAAATTACTTATGAAAACTACTTTGTGCTATAAAATGCCTTCGAGTTCCTCTTCCATTCTCTTCTATTTTTTTTTTTTTTTTCTGGAGTCTTGTGTTAGCTTATAGAACAAAATGGTTCATATATATGATCAATGGTTGCTATGAAATGTTTATAAGTTAGCTAATTTTTAAATTTTTAGTGGCTTTGATTGCTTAAAATAATCTGTTGTGTTTGAATTTCTGCAGGGGAACTATTTTTTATTACTGATAGAGAAAGTGGCTTCTGGAATATCTACAAATGGGTAAATTACTTACATTGAATTGTATATATCATTAGGTTACTAAGTTCATAGTACATTCAGAGAAGAACTGAAAGTGAAACTTCGTGCAAAATAATTAGATGCATTGAATTTTACTGAGATGTGTTTGCTTTCTCTAATGCCATTGAACTCAGATCTATGAAATGCATCAGCAATCCCAATGACTTGCTCCCAAATGTGAGACCACAACTTTGATCAACCATTCAGATGAAAGCTGAACGATCTCTTCCCAAATCTTTTTTTATTTTTTTAATAAGTGAACTCTTCCCAAATCTAGGATCAAAAGTGATCATACACAGCCACATAACTTTTTGAAATGATAATTTGGACTTGAACCAAGTACCTTTAAATTTGAACAGATTATTGAGAGCTAAAAATCTCTGATATTATGACAGCTAGGTTGAAAGCAAAGAAAATTATGTGGATATTCAAAAAATGGAGTTCAATAATCTGATATAATCCCATAGAATATATTTAAAGGGCTGTATACAGTACAAAAGCGAGATAAAGTACAACAAAGCACAAAAGGAAAAATGACAGAAGTTAAAAGGACAACTGTACAACTGCACGGTAGAGAACACGAAGTTAAAAAGGACAACTGTACAACTGCACAGTAGAGAAGACTGCTATGCAATACAATGAACAACTCTATGGTGCAAACACAATTGTACTGTGACTAATTATTATTTTCCCTAAACCATTCTTTGTCTATAAACTCCCGAGCATAGTTTTTCCTCATGCAGAATTTACATTGCTTGGCCATGTTTTTTAGGCAGATGGCATTGTATGGTACTGATTATCTTATATTTTCCTCCTTGAGGGCAGGTTGAGTCTGAGAATAAGGTAGTAGCAGTTTATTCTTTGGATGCCGAGTTTGCCAGACCATTATGGGTATTTGGCATGAATTCTTATGAATTCATTCAGAGCAATGAACAGACAAATTTAATTGCTTGCAGCTATAGGTAACCCTGACATAGCTACTGGTTCACATGATTAATTTTATGGATTTATCTTGCTTTTGCTTGTAATTCATGATTTGTTTCCTGTATTTTGATCGAAATATTGTGCATGTAGGCAGAATGGGACATCATATCTTGCAATTCTGGATGATGCTCAGAGTTCATTATCTCTGCTTGATATTCCTTTCACAGATATAGATAATATCGTACTTTCCAAATCCTGATCCTCAATATGTTGCTGAGATGAGAAAATTTGTTAAGAAGGTGATGATTTTGTAAAATGTGCCTATTTGTGAATGCAGAGTTCAGGGAATCAATGCTTGTATGTGGAGGGAGCATCTACATTTCATCCGCCATCAGTAGCTAAGGAATGCCTCTTACTTTTGCTTCCTGTAACCTCTATCGTGGTTTCTGCTATTTACTAGCTAGAAATACTCGAAGGCTATTGTTTTTTCAATACCTACCAGCAAAGGCAATTCAGTGGATTTAAATGATTAGTTAATTCAATGTCTTGTAATATTCACTTCTTTTTTTTTGTCTTTCAGGTGACTCTAGATGAACATAAAACAAAAGCAGTTGAATTTGAGATTATTTGGTGTTCTTCATCTGATGTTTTAAATTACAAGTCATACTTTAGTGTGCCTGAGTTCATAGAATTCCCAACAGAAGTGCCTGGTCAAAATGCATATGCATACTTCTATCCACCATCCAATGCTGTGTTCCAAGGTAGTTTGGGAGAAAAGCCCCCATTGCTATTGAAAAGCCATGGTACGTTATGGTTAATCTTTTCTTTAAAAGAAAAAAAAACTAGGATTGGCTTTCAAAATCCATAGTATTTAATGTTTCCACTTAAAACTTGTATGTTAAAATGGGACTTTCTTCTGTACCCAAAATCTTGCACTTACGCGCGCACAAGGTTGAGTTCAAGTTATACATAGTGTAACTCTTTGTAATGTTGTTCTGTACAATACCTTTTCATCATATGCCATTTACTATTGAATCTGGAACTTGGGATGACAACTCGTGTTGAGTCATTCAGTTTAATGTTAGGTTAGCTGGGTTTAGATCATAAATGAGTAAACTCATATCCAACCCAGATAGCTAAACGATCCAATTGGGTTCGTGTCAAATTAGTCCATTTTATCACTCTCCATACTTGTGATATGGGTGGTGAGTAGGATCTCGCATTTTGGGAGGGAGAAGTTCTTGCTCTTTATAATGATTCCTATAGGGTCTAATTGTACCATTAACTAGTCATTTTGGAGTATGACCTAGATATGGCTGGGGTCTTCCTTGGGTTGTTACAAATATATTGGAGCCTATCCCAACCATAAACTTGGGATTTGAGTTGTGCCACCTATGGTGGAATGGTCCGACAAGAACATTGGGATTGAAGGGAGGAATGTGATACCCCATATTGAGTGATTATAGGGTGTGAATGGGATCCTCCATTGCTTGTGAGTGAGAATTTCTTGCTTTTTATAATGGTTCCAATGAACTCCAATTGTACCATTGGCTAGTCCATGTAGAGTATAGCCCAGATGTGGCTTGAGCCATTTTTGGATCTTCTTACAATGCCCAGACTCATTTTTTTAATCTACTTCAACTATATCATTAGCATCTGCTTCTTCACTACATCATTCCTCATTTGCTTTGACATTCATTTGTATACATCAGTACAATGTAGCATCGATATGAAAGGAATATAAAACCATAGAACAATAGGCATGAAAGGATTAGGTGTTGAAAAGAAAAAAACACAAGAATTGTGAATGTTTGCCAAAAATATAACAAAAATAGAGCAGATAATTAACCAGGTCAATTCCTGTCAAACCGAACCCAATTAAGTATCATTCTAACTCTTTTATTTTATGTCGTATTTGTGTCAGATTCACGAGTCATATCAAAGATTGCTTTATATTTCTGTGGTTCTGTTATTGTACTCAATGAAACTAGAGTTCATGACTTTCTTGTATCGTCTTCTAGCGATTAACTTGTAACTAGGTGTTCTCTTTCGCATACTTCCTATTTACTCTGGCAATGCTTATTTACTTTGATTCAATAAAGTTTTACATTACCAATCAAAAAAGGAAAAAAAAAAGATTGCCAGCCTTGTCTGAAACACATGTTTTTTAGTTTTCTCAAATATAAGTAAATTCACACACTTTTTTAGATGAGATTATTCTAAATTTTCTTATGTATATTGATATTAGTGAAGTATGATGAATATGTAGAGATCAGGTAACCAGTGGTGGGTTTAGCAAAATATTGACACAATTGAAAAACCTGCTTCAGATGTCATTTATTATACCATCTGAAACTCATTAGTTTGGCAGATTTTTAAAATGTAAGAAAGTATACTTAATCATCTTGTTGTTTATGGAGCAAGATCAACATGTAGAGATCATGTGACTAATGGCAGGACTGGCAAAACATCGATTTAATGAGAAGTTATTGAATGGTGTTTGACTGTATAAGTGTTACTCCAAGTGCAACTTGATACTCATCCAACTATGTAGATATATCTGTCATAAATGTCATCATGAAATATTGCAGGAGGCCCCACATCTGAAACACATGGGTCGTTAAATCTGAACATTCAGTACTGGACTAGTAGAGGTTGGGCATTTGTTGATGTCAACTATGGTGGAAGCACTGGTTTGTCCTTCCTAATCTATTATTATTAAATTTTGGATTCCATATCAACATAATTTCGCTATTAAACAATGGATTTTAGCTCTAGGTTTGGATTGATCCTGCTCAATCTTCTACTTTTTGTTGCCTTACAAATATGCATACTTGTTGCTAAGGTGAATGGACTTTATTTTGAAGGTTATGGTAGAGAATATCGAGATCGGCTTTTGGGGCGGTGGGGAATTGTTGATGTTAATGACTGTTGTAGTTGTGCTAGATTTTTGGTAATTATGTTCTATAATTATTTTCCTCTCTAGAATGAGATTCATGTGTACCTATCAGCTTATGGTAATATGCATTTTTTGTTTAGGTGGACTCTGGAAAGGTAGATGGGGAACGACTATGTATAACTGGGGGCTCTGCTGGTGGATATACAACCTTAGCTGCTCTTGCCTTTAAAGAAACTTTTAAGGCTGGAGCTTCCTTGTATGGTGTAAGTGTTGTGTTGACAGACTGTGATATTGTTTTTCGCTAGTCTTACAAGACAGCCATTAGTAAGACTGTGCCACTGGTCAACATAGCTCTGTATCAACTCATTGGTTTCTTTGGTTTACCATGCGACGCACTTCTATAAGTTTTTGCTGAAGGATCCTGCCTGTATTGTGTTTCTTATTTCTTACGAATACCTGAAGCTGTTTTTAGTTCAAGATTTTCTTATGAAGGTGTTACATTGTAATAAAATGTGTTTCGGTGGAAGAAACTTTGTTGCCTGTATGAATTTTTTTCTCTTACATTTTTAGTATGAAATAATAACCATTTTAAATATATGGTTTGTTTGATATTAGATTAGTGTTCGTTTTCTTGATATTATCATTGCTCGGTTCTCACTAGTGTTCGGTTTACTAATACAAAATTGTTTGTTATTTGGTGTTGAATTAGGAAATAAAGCAATTGGTTCATGAAATGAAAGGCAATAATAAAAATATGAAGACCAGTGTTTTTTCTCTCCGTACACTTGAGGGAAAATGCTGTGTTTTCTCATTGGTTTTCCGTTTTTGCTGGTTGAGACCAGTGTTTGTTAGCCTAGAGTTTTCAGGATTTTATGAGTAGTTGTTTTGTGATGGGGTTGAGTAGGAATGTTATTATTGATAAAAAATGTTTTGAGATTATGAAGACGAATGCAAGGTGGTGGAGAATCACCGAGAGCAGTTGTCGCGCGGTGAATCACATCTTCATTGAGCAAGACTCCTTGGGGTGGCTGGCTGGCATGATAGAGGAAGGTATAGTTTCAGAGGGCCCCTTTGTTTTCATCAGGTCGCGTAGAATTGGCTCTCACGTGTTGGTGATTCAGAGACGAAGCAACTCTTATGGGAGTTTCTTCTCCCCATCAGAGTTCGGTCATGAGAAACGGCGCGGCTTACTAGTGATTCCGGAAGGGAGGAAAGGTGTTGGTTGGAGGAATTTTGGTGAGTTGTTGAAGGAAATTGCTGCAACTGTAACCGCAACCTCCTCTGTTTTGCGAAGGGATAATAGAGGGAACCACCCATGGACGCTGCCGCCTCCACTACCACAGGGGCATGAAGTTTTTTCTTCGTACAAGGAGGCTCTGTTTGGAGCTCCAAAACCTGCAGTGGGGTTAGGTCCTTTGGTGAAGACGCGGCCTTGTGAAGAAGCAAGTGTACGCAGGCCTTTGTCGGGGCTAAGTTTGGAAACTTTGTTACTGTCGTTGGCAGAGATGGAGAAGCAAGTGGGTGGGTTAATACTTAATATGGGTGTATTAAAACGCTGCGTTGAGGAGGGACTTCAGAGGGAGAAGATTTTCGTGGGGGGCCAGGGTGAAGGCTTCTTTAATGGGCTTGTGTTTGAGTATGGGCTTAAGGGGAAGGGAACCGTTTTTGCTGGGCCTCATTTGCAAGCCAATTTTATCTAGCAGCCCATCGATTTGGCTAAGCTTGTAGCTCAGGGCTCGAAGCCTACGTGGAGACGAAGGGAAGCCCACGGAGCTAGCCCAGTGTCGTCGCTATCGTTGGTGGCGGGTCAGGGATCCTCGTCGGTGGAGGCGAGTTCGACGGTGGCGGTGGCGGTGGTGGGCCCGCCGGTGAGTTCTGTGTTGCCTAAGGTGGTGTCGGCAGGTTGCAGAGTTGATGATCCGATTCTTAGTACTGCCGGAATCCTCGTGTCAGCGACTCAAACGTCGGCATCCCTGAAATAAAACTCGACGACTCAAACGCCGGCAGCCACTGATACGCTTACTTTCCCTATGGATGTCCTCGATGAAGCCAGTCGCTCTGCGCAAGCCTCGTTGGAACATGGGGTCTTTGGTTCGCCGGAATCCTCACTGAAACAGATGCCGATGGTCTCCCTCGCGACGGTGACTCTAACGTCGGCAGCCACTGATACGCCAACCCATTCCATGGAAGTCCTTGATGAAGCTAGCGGCCCTGCGCAAGCTGCGTTGGAACACGGGGTGCTTTTGGAGGGGTTGCCACCTTTCGTGGTGGCACAAACTTTGCCGTTGGTATGTTCTGGCCTACTTCACGACCCTCTGGTGACGAATACGTTGCCGGTGCCGTCTCATAATCATTTGTTGGATGTAGTTGAACTTTTGGGCCTAGCAATGGCATAGACAGAGACGTCAGCTCCTTCTGGGCTGTTTTCTGTTTCCCTGGCTGCAAAAATAGTAGCCATTGCGTCAGAACAGGTGGTAGAAGAGTCCGGTTTTCTCGAAAATACTGGTTCTTTAGTTCTGTTTACGGCTAACAGGGATGGGGAGGTTGAACCTACTCCACTCTATTCCTTTCATCCCAACGTGTAAGACTGGGTTATCTGGAGAGCAATGGACATTAATTAAGCACATGGTAGGAATTTCTTATGGGGATTTTGAAGCTGAATTTATGGCCTTACAGCCGTAGAGGTGGTGAATGCCCAAGCAAAGTCCGATCAATCCTTGGCTTCGGCCAAAAAAAGGGAAAGAGAACTCAAAAGGCTAGATTGGGCAATGAAAGAGGGTGGATGTGAGAAGAGCTTTACTTGGGAGCGTAGTAAGGGTAGGGGGAAGATGGTTGGTTGTCCCATGAAGCCAAAAATAATTTCTTGGAATGTGAGGGGGTTGCATGATCCTAATAAGCGGCTCCAAGTTAGAAATTTACTTCGCTAGTGGAAATGGGACATCATATATTTACAAGAGACTAAATTGGAAGTTATTACTAGACAAGTAATTCGCAGTTTATGGAGAGGACAACATAATGGGTGGTCCTTCCTACCATCAAAAGGTGCTTCCGGGAGAGTTTTAATTATGCTTGACACAAGGGTGGTGGAAAGGGTGGAGGAGTGTGGGTGATTTCTCGGTGTCATGCTCTTTTGTTAATTTAGAAGACGGCTTTAAGTGGGCTTTTGCTGGGGTTTATGGCCCTAATCTTGATTTAGAGAGAAGATTCTTGTGGGAAGAACTGGCGGGAGTCATCAGTTGGTGGGAGCTACCGAGTTGCATAGGGGTGACTTTAATACTTCTCGCTTTCCAAGCGAGAGGTCGGGATCTTCTCACATCACTCCTGTCATGAGAGATTTCTCTGATTTTATTTCAGAACAGGAGCTCATGGACATTCCACTATCAGGAGGCACTTTTACCTAGTCCAACAACCGTGACTGCCCATCATGGTCGAGGATCGATAGATTTTTGCTAACACCCGATTAGGAGTCACACTATCCGGATGTGGCTCAAAGAAGATTACCCCGTTTATGTTCTGATTATTTCCCTATCATTTTAGATTGTGGAGGCATCTATGGGGGTAGAAGGTATTTTAAATTTGAACATATGTGGCTTAAAACTGACGGTTTTGTAGACAGGGTCAGACATTGGTGGACTTCCTATAGTTTCCAAGGCTCTCCAAGTTTCATTATGGCTAAAAAGTTGAAAGCACTGAAACAGGACTTGAAACAGTGGAATGAACAAATTTTTGGCAATGTGCTTCAGCAAAAGCGCTCTCTTTTAGAGGAATTCAGGGCTTGGAAGGTGAGGTGGCTGCCAGATCCCTTTCTGATTCTGACAAAATCCGAAAGAACCAGGTAGTTGCTGATCTTAAAAGGGTTACTTTGATGGAAGAGATTTCATGGAGACAGAAATCAAGGGTACTCTGGCTTAAGGAGGGGGACAAATGCACGAAATTTTTCCATAAGATGGCTAACTCTCACAGGAGGAATAATGCTATTGATACACTGATGGTAGATGGGGCAACTTCTTCGGATCAGACGGTTATCAAAAACCACATTCTACAATACTATCAACAATTATTATCAGAAGAGCATAATTGGAGACCGAGAGTGGATGGGTTGTCTTTTACTACTTTAGATCAGCACATTGTAGGGTGGTTAGAAAGGCCTTTTACAGAAGAGGAAGTGGGCAATGTTATCAGAAGTATGTCAAGTGATAAGGCTCCCGGTCCGGATGGATTTACCCTGGGTTACTTTCAAGCTTGTTGGGAGGTGGTCAAGGAAGATATTATGCAAGTCTTTCTTGAATTTCATTTTGATGCTAGATTTGAAAAGAGCCTCAATGCCACCTTTTTAGTCCTCATTCTTAAAAAGGTGGGATCTAGGGATGTGAGGGACTATCGTCCCATTAGTCTTGTGAACGGGATGGGATGTACAAGATTCTTTCCAAAGTGTTAGTAAATAGACTAAGCTTGGTGGTGGAAAAACTAATCTCGAAACCGCAAAATGCGTTTGTCAAAAATAGACAAATCCTTGACTCGGTTCTTATTGCAAATGAAGTATTGGATGGTCGGCTTAAGTCTAGAGAGCCTGAGCTACTTTGCAAGTTAGACATAGAGAAAGCTTATAATCATGTCAATTGGAAGTTCATTATTTATTTACTTGAAAGATGTAGTTTTGGGGGGAAATGGCATAAATGAGTAGAATTTTGTATCACTTCAGCTCGTTTCTCCATCTTGGTAAATGGCTCTCCGGTGGGTTTCTTTAGCTCCTCTCGTGGCCTGAGACAGGGAGATCCGCTCTCCCCTCTACTTTTTTTATTTGTCATGGAAGCTCTCAGCAAGATGATTGAGGGGATGGTGGATGGTGGGTTACTCCATGGTTTTTCGGTAGGGAATGGTGATCTTAACATTTCTCATTTGTTATTTGCTAATGACACTTATTTTTTGTGGTGCACACCTTGGTCAAGTCCAAGACTTGAGGGCGTTACTCCTTTGCTTTGCGGTCGTGTCAGGATTGAGCATTAACCTCGCTAAGTCGAAAATAGTGCCAGTGGGGGCCACCCCCGATGTGGAGATTTTTGCTTCTACATTGGGTTGTAAGATATCTTTGCTTCCTATGAAGTATCTTGGTTTACCGTTGGGTGTCTCTTTTAAATCTGAAAGGATTTGGAATGATGTAGTCGAAAGGGTGGAGCGTAGATTGGCTGCTTGGAAGAGGCTTTACTTGTCAAAAGGTGGTAGGTTGACTTTGATTAAAAGCACTCTTTCTAACTTACCCACCTATTTCTTGTCTCTGTTCCCGCTTTCCACAAAGGTGGCTAATAGAATTGAGAAGTTACAAAGGGATTTCTTATGGAGTGGATCGGGGGAAGTGTTCAAATTCTATTTGGTTAATTGGTCTACAGTTTGTACCCCAATTTCTGGGGGAGGTTTGGGGATTTGCCACTTGCTGAAATTCAATCAAGCCCTCTTGGATAAGTGGTTGTGGAGGTACCAAAATGAAAGGGAGGGCGGTCATAGATTCTCAATTTGGGGAAGCTTGGGGAGGATAGTGTTTGAATGAGGTACGAGACACTTATGGAGTGGGTTTATGGAAAAACATTAGGAGTCTTTGGGGGACATTCCGTGAACATGAACATTTTGTTGTAGGCTATGGTTCGCATGTCCGTTTTGGTTTGATATATGGTGTGGTAACCATTGTTTACGAGATACTTTCCCTGCCATCTTTGCGCTTGCAAGAGTTAAGGAGACATCGATTGCCTTTCTTCATTCTTTAGCAAATGGTACCCCTCAATGGAATATTGACTTCATTAGGGCAGCCTATGACTGGGAATTGGAGTCTTTTACCGAGTTCTTTGCGGCTTTATATTCTGCAAGTATTCCAGGGGGCTTCGGTGATAAGTTGCATTGGAATCATTCTAAAAAAGGTATCTTCTCGGTTAGTTCTTTTTATCAAAAGCTTATGAACTCCGGTTTGTCTATATTCCCGTGGAAGAGTATATGGAAGACGAAAGCTCCTTCAAAAGCAGCCTTCTTTGTTTGGACAGTGTCTTTGGACAAGATTCTTACCATAGATAATTTGAGGAAACGACGGGTCATTATCCTAGATTGGTGTTGTATGTGTAAGAAGCAGGGGGAGTCTGTCGATCATCTGCTTTTACACTGTGAGGTGGCTAAGGCTGTATGGGATGATGTCTTTTTAAGAGTCGGATTGTCTTGGGTTATGCCTTGGAGATTGGTGGATTTCCTCGCAAGCTGGACAGGACTACACGGAGATTCTCAGGTAGCGGCAATTTGGAGATTGGTACCAATATGCATGTGTTGGTGTATTTGAAGGGAGAGAAATGCTAGATGTTTTGATGATCAAAAGAGAACAAGGGACGAGCTTAAAGTTTTCTTTTTTAAGACATTGTTCCTATGGGCGGGGGCTATAGTTTGTAACGGAAGTAGTGTCCATGATCTTCTTCTTTCTATTGTTTCCTCTAACTAGGCGTGTTTTCATGTATATTTCCTGTGTACCTGGGCTATGCCTATTTTTATGAATATATTATCTTTGATTACCGATCAAAAAAAAAAAAATATGAAGAACTCTACCTGAAATAGGAAACTGACAGGTTTCAAATGTCTTCTTGCTCTATGAACAGGTAGCTGACTTGAGCTTGTTGAGAGCAGAAACACACAAGTTTGAATCCCATTATATTGATAATCTTGTAGGTAAGTTAAAAGATTACATTTGACACCGTTTGTTCATTGATTTTATTTTCTTCATTTATGTTGAGGCAGTTCTTAACTGATTGCAGGAAGTGAAAAGGATTACTTCGAGAGGTCTCCAATTAATTTTGTTGATAAATTTTCCTGCCCTATAATATTATTCCAAGGATTGGAGGACAAAGTACATTAATATTTTCCTTTGCATTTCTTTTATTTTGTTTTTTGTTGTTAAGAATTGACAAACTTGGGATAGATGAGTTGAACATATGTTCTCATTTGCAGGTTGTAACTCCTGACCAAGCCCGTAAAATTTACCAGGCATTGAAAGAAAAGGGTCTTCCGGTTGCTCTTGTAGAGTATGAAGGAGAACAACATGGTTTTCGCAAGGTATATAACGTAATATTATTTGTTACCCAACAAGAAACTGTGAGGGAAACAATAAAGATTGATCTACTGCTCTGCACAGGCTGAGAACATTAAGTTCACACTGGAACAACAAATGGTTTTCTTTGCACGATTGGTTGGACACTTCGATGTTGCAGACGAGATTAATCCAATTAAAATTGATAACTTCGACTGAGCTGTGAGTGAAAAGGTACAGCATTCCAGAATATCTGGCATTTGCATCTCTGTTTCATAAATTTACTGGCCAAGAGTTTAACATTTGCAATCTGACAGGAGCAATCAATTTGTTGGTTTCAATAAGCTTTCATCGCCTTGAATTTTTTACTACACCATACAAGCTGAAGCTTTGGGTCTCGAAAGTGAGTACAGGCATGCGCAATCTCCTTATCTTGTTATCCAGTAGTTCCAAAAACCTGAAAAATGACTGCATCACGTTCTGTATAATTTTATCTTTCAAATAAGCATAGAGATTATTGTTCCTGGTCAATTATATGACATATTTGATTGAGTTTCTAATGAAGGATTTTTTTCTTTGATTCGATGTTCATTTCAAATATATGACATTATTATATGAATTGTTATTAGAAAAGACAGCTCAGACTCGCTAGAAGCGCAATTCGGTGGAACCCTAGCCAGATCCAGCAAGGTTTTTTCTACGGTTTCTTAGGTCATGTGGGATTGAGTTTAGATGTTGATTGTTGCAAAATTTTAAGCAAGCTAAAAACCTTCAAGACTACTAAATTTTGTCTGATGTGGGAGTTTCCTTGGCGATTCTTTTCCCTACGCCCATGCCAGTCCATACAATTTGGCTTTTTTTCCCCCTAGGACCTAAAATGGAGCTACTAGGGTCACAATTTGGTTCCAATATCATTACTCCATGGCCAAATGTCTTAGCTTTTTTATTCTTTGGGTTGTTTTAGTTTTAGCCTTGAACAAATACAGTTTTAGCAGCTATTGCTCTTCTACCCACTGTTCACTTGAGGTATTTTCAGATATTCTGTGAATAGTAATAAAAAAGTAATGATAGAATATTAAATAGTAGTGAAAAGTAAATGAAAAGTAATAATAAAATAATGAATAGTAATGAGATATTCTGAGAGGTATTCTTTAGGTTTGGGGGGTGAGATGAGAATTTTGTGTTTTGTTTTGAAATTTAAAATATTAAGTTTTAATATTATTATTATTTTGAGATTTGAAAAATGTGTATCGGGATTTGAAAAAGTTGAATTGTTTATTATATTTTGTATGGAGATTTGAAAAATATGTAATGATGAGATGAAATGAGATGAGAATTTTGTGTTTTGTTTTATGTCCCAAACCTTCCCAAACTATAAGTGAGGTGATCTCAGATATTCTGTGAATATTAGTGAAAAAGTAATGATAGAATATTGAATAGTAGTGAATAATAATGAAAAATAGGTGAAAAGTAATAATAAAATAATGAATAATAGTGGAGTATTATGAGAATACTCTACTGTCCAAACTAGCCTATACCCCTATTATCTCATACTTTACATCCTATGACGGGAGAAGTATGGCTAGAAGTTAGAACATGATCCTTTCATTTCAAATGGATAGTATTCATTTAGCGTAAAATATGAGATATTGTAGTGCTTTCACATTACGTTTACAAGTAAGATAAAAAAAATCTATCTACAAGCTTTTTTAATACACCACTAAAATAGGTCTTTTAAATAACAATAAATGGTGTAAGAAGAAGTGGTATGTTGACGCTCTAGACTTGCAAGTGGCAAAACTCTTAAGAGTAAAATGACCAAAATATCTCGTCTTCTAGATTAGACGGATATTATTCAGTTTAACATGATATCCTTATCAAGACTTATTTTTTTAATGATTTCTGCAGGGAGGGAGGAGGGTTGGTAGCCTTCCCAGTTGCATTTGAGGTGTGGAATTGGTATACCCCTCATCCAACTTGGCTTATCAGTTGCTGTCTTTCCCACTTCTAGAAGTTGCCAAATCTTTTCATTGACAACTCTATTAATAAAATTCATAGGCTGAAATAGAAAATCTTTATATTTAGAGTTATTTTATTTTCAACGATCCATTTCACTTAAATGATAAGATTTGATTTATAAAATTCAAATCAAATTATGCCATGTAAGTACTTTACTAAGTGTTATTCATATCGGCTTATAAATAGAATATTTTTTTAGAATAATTTTATTCATCATCTCATGATGTGGCATTAGATGATTGGAGATTATTTATTATATTACATTTGTGAATCTGTCATCTTATACTACATCATGAGATGATGAGAAAATGGATGAATAGATTTTTTCAATTTCTTATATCCAATTCATTATCTTTGACTCTTTATTTCTTATATAATCTGGTCGTTTTCTTTACTAAACATAAATTATAAACCAAGAAATTTACTCCAAAGATTGCTGCATGCTCGTCTCATGTTATGAGATCTTTTGACTTTCTAGATGGTTGGTGTTGGCTGAGCCACGTAAATGGTCAATAATAGACAACATTATTGAATTATTTTTCCACCTTTTTCTGTAACTATTTTTAGGGAAATATACGTTTAACCCACAACTTATCACCCAATTTTATTTTGTACCCCAAATTCGAATTTTCACAATCCATTAAGATTGTACCTTCAATTTTGCATCAATCTTAACCGTTAAAATCTTGGTTCTTAATCAAGAATGTAAATCAGCACATCTGACGGAAAAAAAATGGGTAACTACCACATTGTCTTCATTCCAACACATCTGGCCGAGAAAATTTGAGTTCCATCTCAACAAAATTATAGGATAATTGTTGTTGGGCAGGCTCGTTTGGATACATAAATTATCTCATTTTATCGTTATAATTTTTTCAAATTTTTATATAAAACATAATAGACAATTCATTTTTTTAAAATTTCAAAACAATAATAATATTAAAAAGTAATATTCTTATAATATTTTATTCAACTTATTTAAAATTATCTAATCTCATCTCACTATCCAAACGAACGAATAAACTGATAGAAAATTGTAAGTAGGATTATGGAAGATCTATACCCATTTATTTATTTCCCATAATTATTTTACAGTAATTCAAAAAAAAAAAAAAAAACAGACTATAGCCACTCTCTGAACGCACATTTAGTGTAAGAACAAGCTGGTGGGAAATGGTAAAACATGATGAAGATGGAGACACAAGTTTTGATTGCTTGTTTCCATCAATTACCCTCTAAAAACTAATGAACATTGGTAAAATACAGTTTGTTTTTTTCTCTGCATAGTATTTATGAACCACAAATTCAGTTGTTCATGTGAGTTTCTACATTTGTTGGAACAAGTAACTATTTTTTACAACAAAAAAGAGAAGAATTAGGAAAATCAGTGAAGAATCCATCTAGATTCATGAACGTGTGAATGACCCAAAGCCATTGGCGAGTGCATGGACTGCCGGATTGAATGCCAGTCTGCCCAGAATCCCCTGTTTGTATGGCAAGAAAGTTTTCTTCTTCAAGTCCTCCGACACCGCTTTGTTCACGGTGTAATGCAGTTCGTGGGCTGAAACTGGTCCTCTTCTCGATCTGCCCACTGAACCAGAAGTGTCCGGTGACCGGAAGCTCGAGTTTTTGAAATCTTCATGCCTCTTGTGCAAAGCAGGCGAGAACTTGAGGAAAGGATCTCTGTCTGTTGCTCTTCCTTCCGATGCGCTCCGAAACAGCAGAAAGTCCTTCAGACTCCATTTCTTAGAAGAACTCTTTGAAGAAGAAGAAGACGAAGCAGCGGTTGATGAAAATGAAGCCTTCGAATTCAGTGATGGCTGTTTGGTGTTTTGCTGCGTCTTTTCTTGTTCCTCCCATGGAGACTCGAAGACCCTGAAAGGAGAGAGCGACCTAGACGCCCTGCGCCCTGAATTTGAAGATGATATGTCTGTACTTCTTTCTCTTCCTCTTTCATGCTCTGTTTTCCTGCGAGTGTTCTCCAGTTCAATCGCAAACGGGTCCGAGTCTTTCTTCCGTCTACCTGAGAACACACCCAGAAATGTCTTCTTCCCCTGTGATCTGGGCGATTTCGGAGACAGCAAAAAAGGACTGCTCGGAGTGGTGTACGCCTCCGCTTTTCTTCCGATTTGCAGCCGAGAAGGAGGCTTGAAAGGCCGGATTTTGCCACCATCAAAGAGCTCATCAGCCGGCAAAGAGCTCCTCTCTAATTCTTCACAAAAATCAAACGCGAATTCCCCCGCCGCCTCCTCCCTCGTGCCACCAGCTCTGCTTTCATTCTGCATCGGAAACTCATCCCGGTAAAACTCGGAGACGCCACGCGACGGGCTGGTCGGAGCACTGAAGTAGAACTCGCCAAAACGTTTAGGGGTAGAAGGAGCGCTCATGTAAAGCGAAGAAGGACGTGAATTGCTGTTGTTGAAATCGAAATCCATGGTAGTCGGTGGAATCACGATCTCCATTAGCGGGAACCTGGCGAATGCCTTTTTGTACTTGAGTGATTGTTGGGAGTTTGGTAGGAGAAAAGCTGGGACAGCTTGAAAAGTGTAACGAAGATGAAGATTAAAAGGGGTAGTGAGAGAGCAAATGGTAGGAAGGAGGGAAGAAGAAGGGGGGGACAGATGCAGAGATTGTTGACCGTTTCGAGTCATTCATATTCATATATTTCTTTTGTCACCAATTAATGAAAAGACACGATGTCACGACGTTAGGAGCCGCCTTTTCATACTTTCTTTTCAATTACTTGCCGTTTCGATTTCTTATTTCAATTTAATTTAGGCGTTATTATTATTATTATAGGCTTCTTGGATGCCCACATGGGCATTAAGGTTGTGTTTGGATGTTGAAGTCAGTTGAGTTGAGATGATAAAATATTGTTAGAATATTATTTTTTAATATTATTATTATTTTAAAATTTGAAAAAGTTGAATTATTTATTATATTTTGTATTGGAATTTGAAAAAATTATAATGATGAATTGAGATGAGTTGAGATAAATTTGGGATCCAAACGAAGCCTAAGTTTCGAATACACGATTTCATCTGTCAGAATTGTGACCAACTCCTACTATGAATTCGAATTCAGAATATCCAACGTTGGCGAAAAAAAAAAAAATATTTCCGGCTTATCTTTTCTTCGTCATTAGACTTGATCTTTATGTAAATCGAATTCGAATATGAAATGAAATAAGTGAATTTAAACTTAATATAAATAAGTTTGGATCAAAACGCATTGATTTAATAAAACACAGCTAATGAACGGATTTGTTAATGCCAAAAAAGGGCGCAACCTGAAAGGAAAGAATGATTCATTTTTTGGACGCACTGAGGTGGGCTGGCCTCGATTAGTGTGGTGTGGAAACCCCCGACAGTGGTCCGGTGTGGCTGTTCGGTATCCACGCGTACGTTGGTGATGGTGAACAGTATTTAAATACAGAGAAAATAAAGAGATGTACACACAAATTTACAAGGTTCGACATTAAGCCTACGTTGATGAGGGTTTGGAGAGGAGAGATTCTACTAAAATATACTTGTTTACAGTCTCTTATAGCCTCTCATTTTTCATTATACAATGAGAGTTGAGAACTACTTGTTGGAAAAAAAATGTTCTCTCTGGAGCTCTCTATCTAGAGGTTAAGAAGCCTGATTGAAAATCGCCCCGAAGCATCCCAAAAGAAAAGAAGTCCCTAAAACCATAGACCCTCTATCTCTTTTATCTGACCCTCTTCTTGCATACCCCTTAGTAGTGGTAGGAATGTCTGTTTTGCATGTCTGATTGTCTCTCGTTTTCCCACTTTCTCTTGACACTTCTCGACCTCTTGACACCCTCACTCCCTTGTCCCTTATTGTCTTCTTTCTCTCTCTCTTCTTTTGTCTTCTAATGATGGTCTCTTGATGGTTTGGGCCTTGAGAACTATTTTGGGTCTGGTGTATTTTACTCCCTCACAGTGTCAATCTGCGAAATCCACAACTAGCCTGTATAACATGAATATATTTTATATTTTATTTTTTTTAAATATTTAGTCTTATATATTTTTATTATTATTAAGAATATGTAATACTAATATTTAACTACGTTATATATCAAATTATTAAACAATTTTTGTTATTATGTAATTTTATTTTATGAAAATATTAGTTTTCTTATATATTATTAGTTTGGATATTGATAATAAAATATATATTTTTTATAAGTAATTTGATAACAAAATATGTTATCATGAATCAAGTTATAAGTATAAATTATTTATATAGTTATAAATGTATTATATATAAAATTATATTAAGTGAGTTAAAAAATAAATATATGGATCAACTTAATCCATTTATATAGAACAGGTTAAACGAGTTAAGCAAGTTGTGTCACCCATTAATTAATAAACGAGTTGGGTTTAAGTTTAATCTATATAATCTAATATTCATGATTTAACATGACATGAGCACGATCTACGAATATGAATTACCACTTAGTAGAATAATTGATAATTGGAGATAAGAATTTAATTTTAAGATGGGTAAGTTTCTACTACCTTTGAATATACGACTCTAGGGGTCTATGGAATCGAAGCTAGGATATAGTAGTTTACATTAACTCATCTTAACTTTGTTAGTTGACTACTAAACTGTACCGTAACAGTTAATAACAATGTCGGTAGTACTAGACTCGTATGTAGGTTCCAACCACCTTGAAAGACATGATCCTACCTGTCACGACTGCGAAGAACTAACCCCTAATACAAAATCAAATTTACGATATCAAAGTTTATATCCTAAGCTCATTTTTTAATTTCTAGGCTTCATCTTGACTGTACAACACTGTCGAGAATAGGAGAGATCCGAGTACAGTTTTGGGAGTACTTGTGGATTAACTCCAAAGAGAAATACTTGATATACATAGAAATTTATAAAAAAAATTATTACAAACTGACATGACTTGATATTACACGTTAAATTGTAAAATAGATTTAATGTATCATTTATATTTTGTAAGATTTCTGTGTAGATCTAACACTTTTCAACCGCTAATACGGAATCAAATCTAGGATATCATAGTTTACAACTCATATTATATAAGATTGGTTTTTATTTCTAGGTTTTAATTTGATGGGTATAACAATGCTGATAATAGAATATGCAATTTTAGAATATTTCAGGATATTTGAGTTTACAGCTCATTTATCGTAAGTTTGTTATTTAATTACTAGGTTTCACTTGCTTTGTTTGTTTCCTAAATCTATCTCAATTCATTATTATAATTTTTTTAAATTTTAATATAAAATATAATAAACAATTCAATTTTTTTAAATTCTAAAATAATAATAATATTAAAAAATAATATTTTAATAATATTTTATTATCTCAACTCAACTCAACTGAACATTCAAACACAACCTTAATTGATAGATACAAATAATAGAAGGTAAGATTTTAATTAATTAATTTTAAGAGTTGGGGGCTCCAACCACCTTTGAATATTTGTGGAAAGGGAAGAGAGTGAATGTGGGAATTGTGGAAAAAAAATATGATTGAGGTATGAGAGTGATGGGAAATAATAATAAGGATTGCCTTTAATTTCTTGCCCACCACACATGATTTTAACAGAGAGCTTTGTCTTTATCTTGCTTATGTTTCTTAATCATGTTTAATTTGTTGTTATAAAATGCATGCTTTGAGCTTTTATTTTTTATTATTCTATGTGTTAGGATTTTTTTTTTATTTAAAAAAAAAAACTGAAATTCTAATATAATTTTAAGCATATCTTTCTAATTTTTAGATTTCGAAATGATTTTATGATTTGTAAAATATTATTATTATTTTTTGTTTTGTTTTTTAAGACAATGTTTTAGTTTCTAAAATATCTTTCTAATTGTTTTAAGGTAATAAGCATTTTAGTCAGTTTTGTTAATAAAAGTTTGATGGAGATCAAACAAAAGTGATAAAAATGCCAAGCCTATAAAATTAAAAATTCAATGACTTAAAAGATATAAACGTGTAAAATTTAAAAACTATTGCATGTAGTGTTTAACCCATGTTGTACGTGCCTCTTGTGCATTATAACTTTAAGGTACACGTGGATATAGAAGATATTACTATGTACAACATGCAAATGGATGCGAGTAAAAAGGAAAGAAAATTTCTACTCATTATCTCTACATTGCTCACATCACACTTGATTTTTATTTTTATTTTCTTATCAAATATGTGGTGTATAGATGATAAATAGAAAATTTTTTTTAATTTTTTTAGTTTAGCAATAATAAAATAAAAATAAAAAATAAAAAATAAAATTTAGTGTATAGTATAGAGATGATGAATAGAAGTGGTAGAAAGAAAAACATCAATTACTTGCAACTAGCAAGACGTGGGAGACAAAAAAATAAAAAATAAAAATCTCAAAGAATATTTTAATTCTATTCTTAAAATAAATATGATCTTGGTAATTAATTATTATGGAAACCCACAACTTCCTTTTTACTTTTTCCTTTTTTATTATTTTATTATTTTTATTTTTGGGTGGGGGGGATCGTAGGCACCAATTCCATATATGTCAGATTTTGTTTTTCATGAAAATGCTATTTATTATTATTTTAATTATTATTTTTAATTACACTCGATATAGTATATAGTATATATAACAGTACATGATCTCTTTTTTCATTGTGATTAGTCTATTTAATGCTTGTCAACTGTACAATGTCATTAGTTTAAGCTTTTAAACACGTTGATAAACGTGGACATAAAATATAGAATCCTAAATTTGTTTTTTAATATTATGAATGATAATTAAAATTATCCCATGTACGTGACATGATAAGCACGAAATTTATGTCCAATTAGTCCTCTCAAACAGCTAGCGTTTGAAATAATCTATGAAAAATTCTGATAAAAACAAAACATCAACTAGGGGAAAACCACACTTCACGTACCCTATCTAGCTAGCTACCTACCACTCTTTTTATATTTTGCTTGTCAAATTACTATATTACCACTATTAATATATGATTTTATTCATATATTAATTGTTGGATATTAAAAGAGGAGAACAATACAATGGAAGTAATAATCTCAAAGGGTAAAATGACAATTTGAATAAAAAGTAATGGTAGATACAGTTTTAAGATATACAAATTTCGTGCATTCTCTTCTAAAAAAATAGAATCTATCGTTAAAAAAAAAAATAGATTTTTTCATGTGAATCTTATATTTATCGGGTGAAGACTTGCATATTTCAGGTCTCTAGAAATTATTTTTATTTTTAATAAAAATGTGAATCTAGCTAAAAAAATAATTTTTTAATACTTGAAATCCATTTTTGTAAAGAAAGATTAATTACACGGGACTTGTATAAATAATTCTTGGATAATTCCCAAAAATGTGTACGTAGTTATTGCCTCCCACGTATGGGTCGATGATGTTGGAACTGATCATCGTGGAAATTAGAGCCATGCATGTGCTTAAACTAAGGATTGACCTAATATTAATTCAATATTACTTCTAGATTCTTTGACTTTAATTCTTTTTAAGCTGCATGCATTCAGACAATTCTTTTTAGGCTGAGTTTGGTCATGCATCCACCCACATTATCAAACAACAACAACTACTTTGCGTCTCTTAATTTATTTGATTTTGGGAGAGAGAATTATACTTTTCACCAACAAATCACTTCAAATTCTTGTTTTATATATCAAATTAGAGAAATGCTTTACTCTCAAAGAAATTATATAAAAATAAATCCGTGACTTGATGTGATACGTTAAATTATAAAATTACTTTTATTATAAAATAAATATAATATATCATATGAAGTCAGGTCAGTTTGTGAATCTATATTCATATCAAACTATTAATACTTTTTAATTTGTACTCTAAATTATCTATATTTTTTATATTTATCTTGACAATCAATCTTAATGATTTATGTAACACCCTAATGAAAGATCCAAATTGTCATGTGCCATATCTTATATAGTGAGATGGTAGCGTAGTGTATAAAATTTTTTGATCTGAAAACATATAGAAACAGGATTCCAATTTAAAACCCCAAACGGTTTGCCGGATTGGGATGTTCAAGTTTGAGTGATGGGCACGATGCGTTTTTAACTTTTTATCCCATCTAGAAACAACAAAACGACAGCCAGGTTGTCTTTGCGTATAACGCAAGCACTTATCGTCATTGACAAATTGCCGTGGCATGGTGAGATATCCGCACATCAACCACAAGGTCTAATGGATGTGTAAACGTTTTCTTACACCATATAGAGATTGACAAAATCCATCGGTCGAATAGTTAAAAGAGCATATTTGGATAGTACTTGGAATATTTTAGAATTTTGTAAATAATAGTAAAAATTCTTTGAGCGAAGATGTTTGATTGAATTTTGAAAAATGAGAGAGAAAAAATTAAATATTAAAAAAATTGTATTAATTTTTGTGGTTTATTTTAAAGTTTATTAAAAATTATATTGATTTTTATATTTGAATAATGATTAGAGATGAGAAAGTCAAAAATTCAAAATTCAAAAATGTTTTGTATTTTAGGAAGGTTTGAGAATGAGATTACGAGAAGTTTTGAAAATTCTCATAGTATCCAAACATGTCCAAACATAGGGTCATCACCACCGTCATTAAAACCCTAAAAATCTAAGGTCGACGCCAATACACACTACCTACCTATAGCAATTTATTGTGGCGGTTATTAGAACTCGTCACTAAAAGACTTCATTACTGCTAGTGGTTCAAAAGTACCTATAAAGCTTGCATTTAAGCAGTGAAGAATGTGAAACATCACTCTAGGAATTTAGCTCCCATTAATTGTACCTTGTAGATAGCCCATTTCACCAAGGCACAAAGT
Organism: Juglans regia; assembly: GCF_001411555.2. NCBI lineage: Eukaryota > Viridiplantae > Streptophyta > Magnoliopsida > Fagales > Juglandaceae > Juglans > Juglans regia. The sequence goes on along the minus strand of NC_049906.1, from coordinate 9,942,903 downwards.
TAAGGACCACTTCTACAAGCAAGCTCTTTAAGCAAAGACTAGTTTAGATTCCAAGCTACCAAAAGCTTTCCCTTCTATTCCATTCCCTGTGTATGCTTGTCTATTTTTAATCTCTCAATAAGGGACTTTCGTCTTGGATTGTACTCGTTAGGCACATTTCAATTTAAGTTTAGCGATATTATAATTATTATTTAAGATAACCGACCTGAGAATCTCGATATGAATATGAGAATTGCATTGATTGTTTTTTTTATAATTTTTTGATGTGATATCAAATGATTCGAAAAAAATGACACGAAACTGTACTAGCATTGATTCTTTTAACTTTTTACTGGAGATAAAATAGCTCATGATACAAGGACCACAGGCCAGAAGTCAGAATATGAGCCATGACATGGCACTTCGGCATCAATGACATTCTTTGATTTTTGGAGTTGATAACTTCACATAGAATCCTTATGCTTTTCCCCTCTTAATTATTATTAGTACGGAATGCTCAAATTCCATCAACATGCAAGATGGAGTAATGGTCTGTCATTGTTTTGAGCTTACGCTCTTTAATGGAACTTTCATTACTAGCTTTTGTTTGAATTGTGGATATAGTTGGACATTCATTCCTCAATTGCTTAGAAACTAATCAGAATCAATACTAAGGGAGCTCAATGGTAGTCTCACCTAACTTGGCCATACTCAACTTGTTGTAGTATGTGGCTCATATCGAGTGGAACAAATATATAGAGAAAGCAGACTGATGCCGAAAGTGAAGTGGAGTGGAGTGAGGGGAGCGTAGTATAAATACGCTCTATACTGCTAGGGTTAGTATAAATACATATGTTGTAACCCTACTTTAGACAGTTAGTGAAAATTCAGCCACCGCTCAAGTGGATGTAGACATATTGCCGAACTACGTTAAATCTGTATGTTTTTCTTGTTTTCTCTCTCTCTCTCTCTTTTTTTTTAATGTACTTTTCATCATAACTGCTGCGTGTAGCACAACACAACTTGAAGCAGCATAACTTCTGAACTGTGGAGATGCAACAATGTCTCCTTGTCCACAAGCACCTTTTTTTCGTAGAAGAATTCATCGTTTAAGAAGAAATTCTTCAACTTATAAGCGGTGCGTAAACATACCATTTACAAGTGAATTTTTATAATTGAAGAATCCATGTAAGTAGAGTTGTTTTTGGTAAGTAGTGGCAAGGTTTGACAGAGTTGTTTGTTGTGGTGTTCATTTATGGGAACTTGTTCCATATAACAAGACTTCACACAAACATGAAGTGATGCAAAAGCTTAGGACTCAATAAATTTCCTTTTTATTTGAAACTCTTTTCAAAGCGTAGTACATGCTGAACCTCAAGGTGAAGACACCATTCATCTCACGAATACTACTTACAAGGTATCATATACAAACCACCTTTCTTATGCATTCTATAGCTGTGTATACAAGAAAATTGCAAAGTTTATTGCGAGTATAAAAGGTACCTAAAACTAAACTCGTATGGAATAATTTGGACAAACTGTGAAAGAGTTTCCTTTTTGCCTCTCTCAACACACCCAATTGCTTCTTTGGCAAGTTCACTTGGTAACTGAAGACAGACCCAATCAAGCAATGATTCCAAGTCCTTTGCAAAGTCGAGCAAATACCAATCCAAAAGCTTTGGGATAGCAAACTTGGTAGTTGAAATTCCAACTGCAGCCTGTAAGTACTCCCTTTTAGCCACTTCCAGTTCTTTCTCAACCTGAGATGCTGTGTACACCCTCACCTTTCATATGGAAGAGTTAATAAATCAGCAATGGCATAACTGCATGGAATCATCCCTAAGACACTAGCAACTGTGAGCACTTAAAAGAGTCTTGATTTAGACCTGAATGAGTTCCAGGAACAAGCTATAGTTCTCACAGAAAGTATCAAGATAAATCCCAGGAGCAATCATATATTAAGAAATATGTGCCAGCACATTAAGCTGTCAAGAAAAACTGTGCAACTGAATATAATCGTGTATTTGGGAATATCTTTTTAGTTTAAATGTTTCGATGAATGCGGGACTACACTGGAGATGTGGGACAATGGCTGATAATTGAAGCAAAGTTTACTAGTCTGGGTTAACTTACAGCAGGGGAGGACCAGCTTCCACAGCATAGGGCAAATGTCACCAAGGGTTCAGAAAACTCCAATCCAAATATGCTTCTCCTAGTCTTCTCATCGTTTTTCGCACCCTTTACAAATGTCTGGTTCAACTAAAAGTAAGAGATTTGAAGAAAGGATTTTTATCTTAAAGGTGAAACATTCTTGTGGTAGACATGAGATGGGCACTACTTACATATTTTGAGCGGTAAGGCAATCTCAAGATGAAATGTTCTATAGTTATTGCATTTAGCAAGTGTCCCCCAACATTTATTGTTGCCTGAGTAACAAGTAATGGAAGTGCATAAATGACTGCCTACATCCATTTCATGTTAAAAGCTACAAGTTGGTTTAAAGCAAAGTCATATTTTAAATAGAGGCCTTCAAACATTTGATTTAAGTATTGCAAATGAAATTACAATATATCCTTATCCTAGCAAGAAGGAGGACTTCCTGGATATTACATACCTTCTGCATCAAAGCAACAACCATCTCAGGGAGCTCTGGTATTCCGTGTTCTAGGAATGCCTGTAGAATACGAGATTGTGAATGGCTCTTTCTTTGCACTTGGCAAGGGAACAGGAAATGAGAGTACAAAACAAGACCTATCACTAATTTTAACAAACTTTTGTGTACATACATTCATCATGCAGGAATTGTAAATGTTTATCCAGAATGCTAGCTTCTCCTGATGGATGAGGCTGTCTAAGTTGACAGAGGCAAGTTTCCCCAGGAGGAGTCTGAGAATTCAGAAAAACAATTTACTGTGACTTTCTAGTGTATTTATAAATACCATCATGAATAAAGCAAGAAACTATCCTAATCTTTCTCAAACTTACTTTAATCTACGAAGTAGAAACACAGAATTTGCTGTTCGGTTTGGATTGATTGAGCCAGCTTCAATGTGACATAATTTCTTATATGGACCAATATCTCTCATTCCATATACTGAACAAACACCATAAGGATCCCAATAATTTGTTTCTTCACTGCTTTCTCGAGTTGAAGAGGTCGATATGGAGGGTAAATCTTCTGCACTACTTTGATTCTTCTTCAAACTCATTCTTAGGAGAATGCTAGATAAGCATTCCACTATATTTTCAGAAATTCTGTTTGGGCCATCATCTCCTGGCCCTTCATCAGGGGTTCTTGCGTCTAGACTTTCTTGGTCTTTCAATCTGCATTCTACCTGGAAATTTGAAAACTCATACTCATTTTAGAATAGGAACGACTGTACATAATGCAAAATAAATAATTGATATTAGTAGGTACCTGTAAATTCTGATGATCTAAACGTTTCTCTGCTGATCTATGGCTTATGAGAGGTCTCTTAACTGGATTTTTTATTGTTTGGGGTTTATGGATCGAGGATCCCTTTACATTCTTTACTGAATTTGTACATGATTGATCCTCTTGTCCCCCACCATCATCTGTTAATCAAAGATGAAAACAATGTTTCAAAGCCTATTTCCATACACGATACACATTCCTAATTGAGCTGCAAAGCTTTACCAGACAGAGAAGGTTTATGCCTCCTTGTGGACACCGATGAATCAAACCCATTTAGAGCTGAAAATTTGCGTCGCTCTGGTTTGTGATTCTTAACCGGGTATGGGGCATATGAATCAGCTGAATTTTCTGCGCCCCTTTTGGAGGATGATATATAGACAGCTTCATGATACAGATCCTGTCTAAAATGCACAACTTGCTGTTCGAGCCGAACCACTTCCTCTTCCAGAACAGCCACCTCGGCAAGAAGCTCCAATGTCTATGAAATCAAAATCCAACATTAGGAAACATAACTTCCACTTGGACTACTTTCTTGAACTATAGTGTTGCGACTACAAGCATAGATTCTAACTATTAGTGAACTGGTTGACTTGAATTGAACTCTATGTTATGAACATTGTAAAGTAAGTCTGTCAAAAATAAAAAAGAGAATTCACAGAGGTACAGAATTTACTAACATAAGCAGGGAGATAAGGGGGAAGACGAGGTAGAGCTCCCAAAGGTCTGCTGAAAGCCCTCTCCAAAGCTCTGTGAATGTTCTCTTCGTGTCTGAGCTTTTTCTTGAGTTTATCAATCTGAAAGTCAACTTCAAACTGAATTTTTCGCAATAGAGAAAAAGAAATGAAATCCACATAATGGGAGGCTGCCTTTGAGAAAATTGTAGCCATACGTCTTGCTGCAAAGCAAATTTTCTCTCTTTGCTGGAGGGTCGTTGACTCGCGGTTGCTTTTACAGCATCGTTTACCTTGTTCCCCTGCATATCCAGCTAAAAAGAAAAAAAAATACAGAGAGAGACATCAATCAGCTTCCGCAAGAGAAGAGTACAAGATGCAGATAGAATTGCAATAAACAAACTTTTTCGAAACAAAAAACGGAAGGAAAAGAAAACAAAGGGACATATATCGAAATCTAGGACACTGATCAAGAAGCCAACTTTTACCGCTCATGGTGGATAAATAGGAGACACCCAAGCAAAGGGAATGATCTATTTTCTCGGGAAAGTGTTTTGAGGGAAGAGGATTCAAATTTCAAAACCCAATTCATATAACTTTGAAAAAGACAAACTTGAATTACTTCCAAGAACACCCTTCTCGGATTCCCATCAAAGATTTCTACTTTTGCGAAATTTCTGGGAGCTAGGAGCGTCGTTACTGAAACTGAAGCCCTGTTTTCAGGTGGAAACAGTTTCCCCCATGTGTTAATAATTACAGAACTCATAACTTAGAGGTTGGAACTTCTACTGTAGAAACCGTTTTTGGAAAAAAAAAAAAAAACATATAATATAATAAAGAATTGATTACCAAAGGTACGAATTGCACAGTTCAGACTATGAACAATTAAAGATGTTTAGCTGATTACTTTTTCATACTTGAGAGGAGATCTCATGGACTGAAGCCTTGTTCTGACTCTGGCATTCATTACTGAATTCTGCCAAATCTGCAAGACCATCCCCCCAAACCAATTCAATACCTTAAAAGAACAGCAATACTCGGCAAGAAAACAAATTCAAAGCACGCCATTCCAAGAAGGTACCCAGGATTGAACTGCTTAAAAGGAAAGAAAATCAGAACTTTATCAAAGAATCAATTCCCATAACAAAACCAAGAAACTTGAACGAGTTCGAGCTGAGTGCCATCCTCAAGAAATGTAGTAAATGGCAACGATCACTCTGATCCCTGCATTCCTCGTTTACAGCGAAGTAAAGCAAGCAGAGCATACCCCGGATAATAAATGGCCAAGATTTCGAGCTATACCCTTGGAAGATGCGAAACAGAGGGAATTGTACGTGTGTACAGCTACATAGAACTAACTGGGACCATGCTGTATTTTCCACCGCATCGTTATTTCAAGGAAATCAAGGAGAGAGAGAGAGAGAGAGAGAGAGAGAGAGCGTGTCAGCTACTGTCAGCTGGCTCGGTGATGGGTAAAATCGGTTGGCTATGGGGCTTTGGGAAAAGGCGAAGTGCAAGTAAGCGAAAGGTATGGTACCGTGCGCAACTCAATGTTCACGCACTGTGCTGTAAAACCTCTTTTGACGATCATGAATCAACGGGAGTCTTCTCTTTTTCATCTTTAACCTCCATCTTGCGCTTTTATATCCTCAAGAAAATTATTCGGTAGTCAACAGTATACTTTGTCTGGGTTGGGCATGGTCCAGAGGGGGGAGAGAGATACCTCCATCAGCTCCACGACAACAGAGACTCAGAGCGTGCTATTTTCGATCAATTATTTTATGTATTGACATTTATAAATTACTTGCGTAAGAATACTGTTTTAATGAGATTACATCCGATAAAAATAATAATAGAGATATGACATTTACACTTTGAGTAATTTATTTAAAAACGGTGAATAAATCTAGAATTGATTATACGAGAAAATTAATTTTTTAATAATAAATCATACTTTTTTTTAAAGAAAGTTACAGAATGTAAACACTTTAAAACTGTATTTAGTATTACTTATAATAATACAAGAATATTATGCATGTATATTCCGAATGTACCTAATAATTACTTGTCGTGATCTTGTCTTCTTTCTCAAAATGAAAATCATAATATAAATTAAATGAAAAAAATAGTAAGAAAAATATTAGAGAAAAATACACTTTGTACCCTTCAATTGTGAAGGGTTGGAAAGTTTATCTCGAATTATCAAAACTGATACATTGCACCTTTAAAATTATATCACATTACCTATTTTTGTTTGATGATAATTCAATAGGAATTGAAGATTGTATAGTAATTGATAGGGCTGTACAGAAACCGACAGCACTGGCCGCCACCGACGCGAACCGACCGGCCGCGTCAGGAACTGGCCGGAACCGGTCGGCGTGCGGTGAAAATTTCAAGAAACTGATGTTCAGCGGTTCGGTCTCGGTTTGAAGCTGGACCGGACCACTGAATCGACCGATATAATAAAATCTTTTTTTTTTAATATACCCTTATCAAAACGGCGTCGTTCCACTTAAGTTTAAGTTGAACGGCGCCGTTTTAGTTAATAAGTATTGCAACTGATACTGGAAACGACGCCGTTTGGCATTAAACCAAACGTCGTCGTTTTATTAAGGACGTAAGAAAAAAATAATAAGTCTGAAACGACGCCGTTCCACTTAAACTTAAGTGAAACGGCGTCGTTTCGTTAAGAGTATTCTTCTTCTTTCCCGATCTTCTTCTTCTCGAACTCTCCTCTGTAACCCTCTCTCTCTCTTCTGCAACTCTCTCTCTCTCCTATGCATCTCTCCCTCTCTCATTCTCTCTCATAATTATCTCACTAGAACCGCCAAAGAATCGATGCCGACCGAGAACCGGCAGAGAACTGCCTCGATCGGTGTCCTCCTCGCCATCGACCGGTTACGGTCGGCACCTCATCCATTTTTCCAGACATCACTCGGCGTCAGTTTTGCCCAAAAACCGCGCCAACGACGTCGGTTTTCACCCCTAGTAATTGAAGCGTAATGGTTAAAATCCATGATAGTTTGAGGAGGGGGGCAAAAGTGGGTTTTTATGTCAACAAAAAGTTGTTCTTGTTTTGCATGCATGGTATGTTATGATATGGTGGGGGTTGACTCCAAAACTGGAAGGGCTTTGGTATGCTTTATTGACTTAACTTGTGGTATTAATCAATATATAAAGAAGAATTTTAGTTTGGTATTTGAAAGGCAAAAGCTGCAAAGTCACATGTTTGCCAACTACACTCTTTTAGTTTATGGAAATAAAATAAACTTAATTTCAGCCAGGCCTTTTAAGGTGGTTTATGATTTTTTTCATCTTTACATTTTATCATCTCCAATCATACAAGTTGATGTGTGATGTGTCATATTTTAACTGTTTGATCTTTTTTTTTTTTTTTTTTCCAAATTTTATTATCGAATGGTTTCTTAAGAAGGTTTTTAATTCTTAAGAAACCCAATAATCTGTTTTTTTTTTTTTTTTTTTCATACAATCAAGAATCTCATTTTGTTTGATCTAACTCTACAAAACAGGCCAAGAGGTTGATAGCTTGATGACATACAACTCAGTTCTCTAAATAAAAAATTTAGATTCGAAACCCTTAAACCCCGTTGTATCAAGAAAAAAAAAAAACTCTACAAAGCAACCTACTAGCGAGTTGACGTGTCGTATTTTAAGTGATTTTCATTTTAAATGATTGATCTTGTTCTTTTGTAAATTTTATCATGGAAGGGTTCCCAATATTTGGAGTGAAAATTACTCCAAATAATGAAAATACATAACGATAAAATGAATGGAACCCATGATCTACATGAGAAATGGAATCAAAGGACTCATGTCTTTTGAAAGGCAATTAATGCATTCACTCATATCCATAGAAGAAGCATTTTCGAAAGGCCAAAGTTTAAAAAGGCTGAACTTTTTGAGTATGGAATCTGAGTATTTTTAAACCCCACATGGCCTGCATTGTCTCCCGACGTTCCCTCTAAGCTTTCCTAGTCTTCCCGCCCTCCTCTCACTCCCATATCCTTCCATAAATAGGAGAAGGTGCAACCACGGGCATGCAGTGGGTGTTTGATTATTTTTTTAGTAAGTGATGAGTGCCATCGGATTAAGATTCTCTATATATTATTCGCAAACCGATAAATAGATGAACACATAAAATAATACTAAAAAAAAATTAACAATAATAAATATATTCGAATCCATTTTATACTATTAAAAGTACATAACAGTACTATATGTACTTATAATTTCAAATTTCATAATTTTCAACATATTAATTAATAGCTGATATGTTAGTCAGTACGTGTTGTTATCATGTGAGTATAAATCATAAGGATAAATGATATTTGCAAGAAATAATATTTACAATCATAGAGTGCATAAACGCCGCACATTTTCATAAAAAAAGTAGATAAATATAAGATCCACATAAAAAAATTATTTTTTTAATAATAAATTATGTTCTTTTTAAAAAAAAGTGCGCGACACTTTCATACTCTATGACTATCTAGTATTACTCTAACTACAAATAGCATTTTCGAAAAACAAATCATTCAAGATCCATAGATTACAGACATCAATTATCTTGATGATCATACTTAAATTCAATAAAAATATAGTCTTATAATAAAAATATTGTAAGGGTCAAACGTGTTCAGTACTACTTTCTTCTTTTGTTTGGTTTCTGAATTGATGATTATATATTCATAAGAGAGAGCTTAAACATCGTAAATGGACCACCTAAAATATATTCTCCTTCCATGATATATATTCTCCTTCCAAGTCCTTGTAGGTCTATTGAAGCTAACTAGAAAAATTTTTATTCGTTGCTAGGCATTAATTGCAACGTAAATAGACTCATTTTTATTTTTTTCATCGCAAATACCTAACCACAAATAAATATTTTTCTTAGGGTGTTAAATAATATGCCCTAAACCAACATATCAATATAAGAATGACAAAATTGAAACAAAATAGTTGCACAAATGTCAATGGGGGCAAAAAACATCTCCTTGTAATTGGCCTATCGAGAATAAAGATATTGGAGTATTATTCGTTAGTTTGCGAGAGTTTTCACTTTCGCAATTAAATTCATGTTGAGAATTTGTGTAACGTTTTAAGAGAGATTCAAGTCACATTTGAATTTATATTTTAAAATGACTAATCAATAATATAATTGAACTCTCATTATAATTATTATAAAAGAGATAGTATCATTTGTGATTTGCAGTCGAGTATTCAAGATATAAAGTTAACTATGGACCATTGATTTTTTTTTTTATAAAATTTTCTTCAATTATTTCGCTCGACCCTAAATACATATATATGGGTGAATATGCACTTAACATATAGACTAATAAACTTTGGGAAACCTCCACATAATTGCCATAAAATGATCTAGCTGATTATGTTTCTCATTTTCACCACCAAAGGACAAAATTACCCTTAGCTAGCTAGCTGAACAATTAACTTAAATATCAAGGCATTAGGTTGTACAATGAAGTCATTGTCTGCCTGTCTGTCTGCCTATATCGCCCGATTGTGGGTGGCCTGTCCTTTCCTTCATACTCGCATATTGTTTAAAAAAAAAAAACTCATTTTCATGCTAGCTTGCCCTTTCAACACGTGTCAATTTGTGAATATAGTGTGTGAGATTAGATTTTCCATCATGAATGAATATAGGGAAGACGTAATTGGCAGTACTACTCGCATTCTTTTACAAATGGAAAATGATTAATTTACAATATTTTGTACAATAAATTGTATAACAATATGTTAAATGAAGAATATTTTTATAAAATTATATTATTTTTATAAGATAGTTTACAAAAATATCTCTGATTTAACATATTGTTATATAATATATTATACAAAATATTATGGGTATATCATTATTCAATACTGTAAAAACTTTAGCAGCTCTACTAGTATTAATATTCCCGCGGAATATGTATACTCCATGATCAATAAAATTAAGGTCATGCATTATGCCTTCTTTGTTAAGGAATAATTCTATATTATCTGTGAAAAAAGTTTTAGACATATTTAGAATGAATGAATAATATTATTTTATAAAACCGATTTTAGAAGATAAGTTAATTCTATAAAATTTTCTATTCTTTTCAATGGCCAGGTCTGCAAACTGCATGCAACTCCAAAATAGAAACATATTAAGGGATGCCAAAAAGTTTAGGTAGGTCCATGTTGAGTTCAAAAATTCAGAAAAAATTGAATAAGCTGTACCTCTGTAGAGCAACCAAAGGAATCATTAATGGGTGGCCGTGACTCATGAGTGTGACCCCTCTCAATGTATAAACCAATGCTGGAATCAGCTTCTTCTTTGATAATTATATTCATGTTAATTACGTAGTAGTACTATATACTACTTCTCGACCACTCACAAAAGGTTGTACTGATCATGATGAAAAGGATTCTTGGCCTACAGACCATATATATAATACCCCACGAGTCATTTATGGCAAGTAGGGTATGCAATTTGAATCCATCACATTAATTACATATTATGATAGAATGATCATAATATTATATATATGTATTTGTATTTTGAAATGTTTGTACATTGAAACTATCTAATCATTACTTCAAAAGCATTTTTTTTTTTAAAGAAGTGAACGTAACTAATTTTATTTTGTGACGGAAGAAAGTCGTGCATGGTTACAACCAAACACTTGAGAATATAAATAATCATAAAAGGTCAAAATCTAGGTATAAAAAATCTAAAACACCCAACTAAAATACAAAATACTAATGAATTACTTCAAAAGCATTTATTCATTATATTCCATGCATGTGATCTTTTGTAAAGTGCAAAATTTATATTACCTTTTAAGGATTTCAAAAGCCTAATTAATATCATCGTTTATAACCTAATACTACTTCTTTTCAGTGTGGATCCTTGTGATAATGAAACCAAGTAGATCTCATCATGCATGCCACTACTACAATCATTTCATGACCCTTTTTGCTAAAGTTGGCTAAAGGCTAGCTAGCTAAAGCTTGTCGACGGTTGCCATCTTTTCTGATCTCTTTCTTTTTCTTCCTTTCCAATTTCCATAGTACCACATGTACATGTTCGCATGCTCCTCTTGTCACATCCAATTAACTACAGTACTTTTCAAGTAGATCAAGAAATGATTTACATCCGTGCATGGTTTCTCAATCAGTGTTGGGCCGTAGTAGATCGAGGGTTCCATGCATATATATAATTGATGAATTGCTCAAGAAATGTTAAAAAGTTGGAAATGTACGTAGACAATGAAAAGTCCCATGAGAGTTGGGAGACAATATAAATATATATATATATATATATATATATTTCTAGCACTTGAGATGTTCAAATCTGAAGAAGAACTTCAGAAGATCTCGATCCTCATAGTATATAGACACGGATAATCTCTTTATTCTGGTTAGTGAATGCAATCAACAACAAAAGTAAAAGGATAAAAGAACTAGAATTAATTAATGTAGATCCTGCATAAAAGCATCGATCAACTGCATGCTAACATATATACTTGTATATATAATGATCACGTCCTAAAAATCTATAAAAATTCCAACAATTTAAACAAATAATGATGCATTGTACGTCAAAGATGATGGTGTAACAAAAGCAAATGGAAATGGAAGAGCACAGAGGAAGAACAACTGCAAAAGAAACATTCTATGTGTCTTGCGTCTATTGCCACGAAACGTTACATACATATATACAAATAAGGAAAGAATATTCTAACTAAATCTAGCTATGAAAAGACAGTAGTGCCCCCTATATACAACTCAGCAAAAGAAAAGCAAATAACATAATTACAAACGTGAATGTAATAAGCAACAGATTTGGTGAATTTCATGTGATGGCAACTTCTTTTCCTTTATTAGTGTGCTGCTGTGATTCATTTTCCAATACTCCCCCGCAAGATGAAGCGTAAAGGTTTACGACTCCCATCTTGGATAAGTGAATATGGAGGACTTTAGAAGATAAAACTTTGGTCATGGTATTGGCAACCTGAGCAGACCTGGGGACATAACGAGTGCATACATTGCCCTCTTGAATTCTGTCTCTAATTAAATGGTGGTCGAGCTCGATATGTTTAGTGCGTTCATGGAAGATGGGATTTGCAACAATATGTATGGCGGCTTGGTTATCACAGTAGAGCAGGATAGCTTGTGGATGGTGAACTTGAAGTGCAGCCAAGATGAACCTGAGCCACATTAATTCTGAACAAGTAGCTGCCATTGAGTGATATTCTGCTTCTGCCGAGGATTGGGAAACAACAGCTTGCTTCTTGGACTTCCAAGAGATTAAAGAAGAGCCAAGGAACACGCAATAGCCATTAATGGATCGTTTGGTATTTGGGCAGGAAACCCAATTAGAGTTGCAGTAGGCCTCAAGTTGAAAAGATGAGGAATTAGGGAGGAAAAGGCCTTGACCAGGGGCAACTTTGAGATAACGAAGCACTTTCTGTGCTGCCAAGAGATGAACATCAGTTGGGGTGGCCAAGAATTGACTAAGAGTTTGGATACTAAAGCTGATGTCAGGTCGAGATATAGTGAGATATAGTAGTCGACCAATCATGCGTCTGTAAACACTTGAATCAGATAGTGGAATACCAGTAGATTGAGTCAATTTAAGATTTTGTTCCATGGGGACTTTAGCTATGTTGCTGCCTAGATTGCCTGAGTCTGCTAAGATGTCCAGTGTATACTTTCGTTGACATAGATAAATTCCTTTGGAGGATCTTGCAATTTCAGTGCCAAGAAAGTATCTTAGTTTGCCTAGGTCCTTAATCTTGAATTTGCTGTGTAAAAGGGATTTCAATGCATGGACAGAGTTAAGGTCATTGCTTGCCACCAGTATGTCATCAACATACACAAGGATGGCAACAAAGATGCCATGTGCTTCTCGAGTGAAAAGGCTGTAATCAGCCTTTGATTGGGAGAAACCTGAGTCAATCAGAACAATGGAGAACTTGGAATATCATTGCCTCGATGCTTGCTTGAGGTCATATAAACTCTTGAGTAACTTGCAAACTTGGTGGGGAGATCCTTTGGTGTAACCAGGGAGTTTATTCATATAAATGTCTTCATGGAGATCCACATGCAAGAAGGCATTATTTATATCAAATTGATGTAAATGCCAGCTTTTGACTGATGCAATTCCAAGAAGACATCTCACGGTGACCAATTTTGTAACAGGAGAGAATGTCTCTTGATAGTCCACCCCTTCAAGTTGAGTGTAGCCTTTAGCTACTAGCCGTGCCTTCAACCTTTCAACACTCCCATCTGAATTGTAATTTATCTTATAGACATATTTGTAATCAATGGAAATTTTTCTATGAGGTAAATCAATGAGCTGCTAAGTATTGTTTGCCTCCAAGGTAGCTAGCTCAATATCCATTACTTTGCACTATCCAGGGTCCTTAAGGGCTTGTTCATAAGTCTTGGGTTCAATGTGTGATGAGATGGTGGTTGAAAAAGCTTGATGTGGTGGTGAGAAAACATGATATGAAAGAGTGTTGTGTAGTGAAAAAGGCTTACCTGAAGAGGACAATAGCTGCTTGTTCAACTCTGGAATGGGTGCAGTTAGTGCAGTCCTTTGGTAATGAAAATCCTATAGGTACTGAGGAGCACTTCGAGTTCTAGTTGACCTGCGAAGAGGAATTGGAGAGAAGGTAGGGAGGGGTGGTGGATTAGGAATGAAAGATAATGGTGGTGAGGGGGAAACAATTGGAAAGGAAGGGCTGTCTGGAATGGAGTTGATAGGTGGTTGTGGAAGTGATGGAGTAGAAGTTGGTATAGAATGTGGTAGGTTTGAAAGAATAGGGGGTGGAAAAGAGAAGGGAACAGGAAAGGAAGAAGAATGAGTGGGATGGAATGAGAAGGTGGTTTCATGGAATTGGACATATCAGGACAAAAATACTTGCCCAATTTGTAGATCAAGTAACTTGTATGCTTTGACACCAAAAAGATAGCCTAAGAACACACATGCTTTGCTTCATGGATCAAACTTTTTTCTCCCATGAGACAGTGTAGAGGCATAAGCAAGGCATCCAAAAACCTTTATGGTTGTACTTTGGTGGAGCATTGAGTAGAGTCTCTCATAAGGGGTTTTATTTTGCAAGAGAGGGGTGGGTGTTCGATTGATAAGATAGACTGCTGTTAAGACACAGTCAGTCCAAAATTTGAGAGGGATGTTGGACTGGAATTTCAATGCTCGAGCTACATTTATGATGTGTTGGTATTTTCTTTCTACTCTTCCATTTTGTTGGAGAGTTTACACACAACTCTTCTGATGGATAATGCCTTTATTTTGAAAGAATTCTCTCATTTGGAACTCAGAGCCATGTCACTTCTAAGGACCTTTACCTTAGTTTGGAATTGGGTTTTAATTAAGTTGCAAAAAGAGACAATGCAAGACTTGGTGTTTGATTTATTTTTAAGCATATAAACCCAAGTTGACCATCACTTGCAATGGTGGAGTTTGGACCCCATATATCATAGTGGATAATATCAAAGGCATGTAAAGAGGAATGATGTGATTGAGAAAAGGTAAATGATGTTGTTTTGCTAAAGGACAAACTGAACAAGGTTCATGCTTATTGAATTTCAAATTGTTTCTTACAATGGGATTGGTAATTAAAACTAATATTGAAAATGAAGTATGGCCAAGTCGGTAATGTCACAAGTCAGAAATGGAATTTGTATGAGTGACAGAAGCATAGGTGGAAGGATATTGTTGAATGGAATTGGGCAAAGCATCAACTAGAGCTGAAGGTGACACTCGTGACTGGAGGAGATGATAAAGACTGCTTCTAACTTCACCCATCCCAATTATTGTCCAAGATGTTAAGTCCTAGAGAAAAACAAAAGTTGGACAGAAAAATTAGGCAGCGACAATTGTCTTGTGCAAGTTTCTTGGCAGACAATAAGTTAAAATGAAATGAAGGAACACATAGAACATTATTTAGAACTAAATGGTTAGAAAGTCTTACTACACCAATATGGGTAACAAGGACAGCTTCTCCATTTGGCAATTTGACTTGATGACAAAGTAGCTGTGATGAATGTGAAAAAGAAGGTGCAACAGATCGTGTCAAGTATCCAAGTTCAGGTGTGTGGTTGTGAAGGGTGCTGTGTGTGAGTAGAAAGGCAAGTGGCCATGCCAGAAACTCGTGAAGAGCTGACTTGGTTATTTGAGGATGAAGAAGAAGGTTAAGCTACGGTTAGTGAGGCCATGGCTGAGCTGGTGTCATTGGAATGCAAAAGGGCAATGAGTTGCTGGTACTGACTCTTGGTAAGAGCTATGGATTCAGTTGAGTCTTCATCATAGTCACTGTCTGAATGTGCTCGAGGATGAGTGACAGCTACTGCAATATTTTTGGTTTTGCCATGGAGCTCATGTCCAAGAGGATAACCATTTAGTTTATAGCATTTCTCAATGCTATGAACAGTCATGTGACAATGTGTGCATTGTGGTGGATCGGCATTACCTGCCTTGAAACAAGTATCAAGGGAATGGCCAGGGATTTTGCAATGGGAACAATAAGGGCGATTGTTTTTCTGGTTACTGAATTTGGCAGAGGTTTTGGTTGAATGATAGAAGAGTTTGGCATGCATAGCCATGGAATCAGAGGGTTGGGAGTGGAAATTATTTGATGTTGGCATTCATGTTGCTGAACTATTGAGAAAACACGGTTAAGAGGAGGTAATGGATCAAGAAGCATGATCTGGTCTCTAGTGTTAGAGTAAGAATCAGATAAACCCATGAGAAATTGGATGACACAATCACGGTCATATCGGTTATGAAGGATCTTTAGTTTGCCACATTCACAGTCAGGAATAGGTTCATAGACAACAAGTTCATCCCATGGTCCTTTAACATTACCAAAATAGATGCTAACATGATCTTGATTTTGGGATAAACTAGCTTAATCTCATTTGAGTTGGAAAATTCGAGGACTGTTTTGTTGAGTAAAACGATCTTGAAGTCCCAACCACAAAGTTCGAGAATCATCAACTAAAGTCAAGCTGGATTTCACAGAGGAACTTATAGAATTTTGCAACCATGAGACAACTAAATCGTTGCATCTCTCTCAAGCTTCGAAAACATGATCTGATGAAGTAGTAGGTTTAAGCAATGTGCCATTGATAAACCCAAGTTTATTTTTCGCACGAAGAGCATGACTAATACTGCGTGACCAGCTGACATAGTTATCAGCAGTGAGAAGATCAGAAACCAGGGCAGCAGTTGGATTATCACCATTCTCAATTCGGAATGGGTTGAAAGGGGTGAGAAATTGAGGTATCGACTTGGGGGAAGTATGTCTTGAGAAGATTTGGAAGCATTTTCATTGTCTATATTCGCCATTGGATCAATGGCGCTGTCTGATACCATGTAACAAAAGGAAATGGAAATGGAAATGGAAGAGCACAGAGGAAGAACAACTGTAGAAGAAATATTTTGTGTCTCACGTCTATTGCCATGAAACAGTATGTACATATATACAAATAAGGAAAGAATATTCTAACTAACTCGAGCTATGAAAAGACAATAGTGTCCTCTATATACAACTCAACAAAAGAAAAACAAATAACAGAATTTCAAACGTGAATGTAATAAGCAACAGAGTTGATGAATTTCATGTGATGGCAATTTCCTTTCCTTTATTAGTGTGCTGCTGTGATCATTCTCCAATACTTGAGATGTTCAAATCTGAACAAGAACTTCAGAAGATGTCGATCCTCATAGTATATAGACACGGATAATCTCTTTATTGATCATCATGTTAATGAATGCGATCAACAATAGAAGCAAAAGGATAAAAGAACTAGCATTAATTAATGTAGATCCTGCATAAATGCATTGATCAGCTGTATGCTAACATATATACTTGTATATATAATGATCACGTCCAAAAAATCTATAAAAATTCCAACAATTTAAACAAATAATTATGCATTGTACGTCAAAGATGATGGAACGCGGGTTTCTGATGCCTACTGCATCACTTTATCAAGTGGGGTCCCAAGCCAAAATAGTAAATGGAAACATTGCAACTTTGGTGCATGCAAACCTGAAAAAAGGGCAAAAGTAGCTACGTCCTGAAAAGTCTCTCTTTTTTACACTCAGAGCTGGTAAAAAAACAAGCAGCTGCACATGATGTGCATGCATTGATCAGGTTCCAATTAGTCGATCCTGAAGCTTGGTCGGTTGTTCATGCAGATCATTCAGTACCCTTTTGGGTCATTAATTTGTAGAAATACACAAAATTAATTAAGGTCTACTTAGCATGATAATTACAAATGTTACCTTAAAGTTTTTTTTTTTGGATTTTAAATCAATAATAAATAATGAAAAAATGAAAGAAAAAAAAGATTCGATACATTTTTTGGTCACTTTTGATATGCTGAGTAGCACTACGTACCCGAAAATTAGGAGTGTCAAATCGTGTTAACGGGTCGTGTTCGTGTCATGTCAAGACATATATATTATACTATATAGGTCAATCCTAACCCGACCCGTTAAGCTTATCGTATCAAAATCTCAAACCCTAACACGACCCAATAACATAACGGGTCGTGTCGTGTCAACCTGTTTTGACCTGTTTATATAAATGGATTAAAACAAACTCAAAATTAACCTCTTTAATCTAGTTAAGTTTAGCATAATCTTATATAAATATTAAAATCACAATATCTATAAAAAAAATATAAAACTAACTACAATTAAAAACTCCAAAGAATCCAGCCATAACGATCCCCAGCTACGTCTTGCTTGCATGCAAGTGAGTTTTCTCTCTAGTGTAGAGTGAGTCTTTCGGGTTAGCCAGTGCTGGTTTGAGAGAGAGGTGATCATGGAAGAGGAGCTATCGAAACAATGGGAGAAACTAAGTCTAACAGAGAAGGAGAAGGAGGGTCTAGCTCTACAACAGACAACATCAGGGACTTATGTGAAAACAAAACACCTTTGTTTGCTTGTCATGATCGTGGCAGAAAAAACGATCAACAGGGAAGCATTCAAGAGACTATGTCAAAAGTCTGGAAATGTGAGAGTTGGATACAATTCTCAGAAGTTGGTTCTAACAAATTCATCATTGATTTCCACAGCAAAAAGGACTTGGAGAGGGTGATCAATGGTAGACCATGGTCCTTCGACAGATGGCTACTGTGTTTTCAAGCTTTTAGTGGCTCAAAATCTATCAATGAAGTGCAGTTCACCACAGAGGAATTTTGGATTCAAGCTTACAATCTACCTTTTGATTGCATGAACCAGGAAGTGGGTTATCAGATTGGAAGCAGATTGGGAAAGTTTATTAAAGTTCATGTAGATGACAGAGGCATTGGTTGGGGAAAGTTTCTTAGAATAAGAGTGGAGCTCGATATCACAAAAACTTTGCTGAGAGGAATGTTCATCACAATAGAGGGAAAGAAATCCTGGGTGTATTTTAAATATGAGAGGTTGCCTTCAATTTGTTTTAAGTGTGGGATCATCAAACACTCATTTTCTTTGTGCTCCAGTGGCAGGAGTGGACAGGGGCAGGACCAATATGGATCCTGGCTAAGAGCTCCAAGTGTAAAGGAGAGTGAACTGCAACAGAAAAGATATGGTGAAGACCATTACCAGGAGGCTCAGACTGAACCTCGTCCATGGAGGAAGACAGAAGCAGACAAAGAAGACACTTCTGCTGGCACAGCAGAATTCAGGGAGGGATGTCAGAGGATTGGAAAGGAAACTGACTTTCCCAAAGCAAAAGGTGTTGGCATTGGAAAAGATCAAGAGCTAGGGGAGGTGATAAAGTCAAAAATAAAGTTAGAAAGAGTAGGCATGGAAAGCATGAATGAGACAGCAACTGCTCCTGCTATTCTTGTTGAGAAGACATGCGACATGGTTGGAGTGGTGAAGTCAACATATAGCAACAAAAACACTGTTATTATAGATGACAGCTTTGACCCTAGCTTGAAAAACAGAAATCCAAAAGAGTCTGAGATGTCGAATGATCTAATGAACCAGATTCAATCCTTTGACCAGTTTATCTCAAACCAGGTTAAAGTTCTTGAACAAGCCAAGAAAACCACCAGCTGGAAAAGAAGGGCCCGAGATATCTGTCATGGAAATACCTCCTTGGGAGTGGGAGGTAGATCCAACATACCTACTAGTAACAAGAGAGGAAGAAACCATACTTTGGCCAATGACAGGCTTATATCCAGTAAAAAAATCAAAACTGAGGGAAAAGATAGTTCAAATCTCACACAATCTGATATGGTGGAGGCTGATGAACAGCCCCACCAAATCCAATGAGCTGCCTCAGTTGGAACTGTCGGGGGCTTGGGAACCCCCAGACAGTTCATGATTTACACCAAATGGTGGTTAAAAAGATCCCATCCTTTGTTTTCTTGATGGAAACAAAGAGTAGAAGAGAAAAGATTGAAGCTCTCAAAACTAGGTTGGGATTTGAAAATAGCTTTGTTATTGACTGCAAAGGAAGGAGTGGGGGAATTGCTTTTCTTTGGAAAGAGGACATTGAGGCAGCAGTGCACACATTTACTAAACATCATATTTCTCTAATGATTAAGGGGAATGAAAAGAGGGAGGAATGGTTGTTGACTGGGTTCTATGGACACCCCATCACTACTAAGAGGAAGGACAGTTGGCATTTACTCCAAGCTATTAAACCAGAGAGGCCAAAAGGGTGGATATGTGTTGGAGACTTTAATGAAATACTCAGTGTTGGAGAGAAATGGGGAGAGGCTGTGAGATCTGGTGCTCAGATTGAGGCTTTTAGAACTGCAGTGGAGACCTGTGAACTATGTGATATGGGATCCATAGGTAACAAATTCACTTGGACTAATGGGAGGCAAGGGGGAGCCTTTACCAAAGAAAGACTTGATAGAGCATTTTGTAACTCACTTTGGAATGAGTCCTTCCCTAATTCGAGGGTTTACACCCTCCCTGCTGTGAGTTCAGACCATTGCCCTTTGCTAGTAACTTGGAAGGAGAGCCAAACTCATGGTGCCAGGAGGAACAGAATTTTTAGGTGGGAAGCTAGCTGGTTCCAAAGGGAGGATTATCTCAAATTGGTGGAGGAGGCATGGCTTAGCACAAGGGAACCTGAAAACAACTTGCAGGTTATTACTGAGAGCCTCAACCTATGCAAACAAAAACTCATGCAATGGAACAAAGTCGCAGGAGGCAATCCCAAACAACAGATGACTGAACAACTGGCTCTTTTGA
Source organism: Juglans regia (assembly GCF_001411555.2). NCBI lineage: Eukaryota > Viridiplantae > Streptophyta > Magnoliopsida > Fagales > Juglandaceae > Juglans > Juglans regia. The sequence goes on along the minus strand of NC_049906.1, from coordinate 9,922,565 downwards.
ATGATTTGCAAAAAGAAAACGAAGGACACCTAACTGAACAAGTCAAGCAGACTCAAATGGCTATAAACAGACTTCTAGAGGAAGATAATCTGAGATGGCAGCAGAGATCAAAGCAAAGATGGCTAAGAGAGGGTGATAGAAACACTAAATTTTTCCACCAATGTGCATCCCTCAGAAGGAAAAATAATATGATCAAGATGCTGATTGATGAAGATGGGCAGGAGGTGCAATCCAAAGAGGGTATTAATTCACTCTTTCAAAAATATTTCAAAGATCTCTTCAACTCTTCCTCTCCAGAAAACATCTCAGTATGTTTGAACTCTATGGAAACTCGAGTAACAGAGGCACAGAATGCTACTCTAACAAGGCCATACACACAACAAGAGATTGAAGAGGCTTTGTTTCAAATGGAGGGCCTCAGCTCTCCTGGCCCAGATGGATTCCCAGCAGCCTATTACCAGAAGCATTGGTCCCTCATTGGTAATCAAGTCAGTGAATCCATTTTACAGGTACTGAATTCAGATAGTAATCTCACTGCTATTAATGATACCTTCATTGCCTTAATTCCCAAGAAAAAGAACCCCACTAAAGTCACAGAATTCAGACCCATATCTTTATGCAATGTCATGTACAAGCTCATCTCTAAAGTAGTGGCCAATAGACTTAAGAATGTATTGCCTATTATCATCTCTAATTCTCAGTCTGCCTTTATTCCCAATAGAGTCATCTCTGATAATGTGATAGTGGCATTTGAAGCTCTGCATACGATGAAGGCTAAAATGACAGGGAAGGAGGGCTACATTGCTTTGAAACTAGATATGAGCAAAGCCTATGATAGGCTAGAATGGAGTTTCATCAGAGCTGTGCTCACCAAGATGAGTTTTTGCAATCAGTGGATAGAATTGGTGATGAGATGCATAGAGTCAGTTTCCTACTCCATTTTGGTTAATGGATCCCCTCAAGAGTCCTTCCATCCATCTAGAGGGATTAGGCAAGGAGATCCCCTCTCCCCCTATATTTTTATCATGTGTGCTGAGGCACTTAGTAGTCTGATTAGTAAAGCTGAAGGAGAGGGATTGATTCATGGAGTTCCTATTGCTAAAGATAGGCTTAGAATTTCTCATCTATTTTTTGCTGATGATTGCCTTCTTTTTTGCAAAGCTAATGCCATTGAGTGGGGCAGTCTTTTTGGGTTACTAAGAGTCTATGAATCAGCATCGGGACAAAGGCTTAATTTGGAGAAAACCTCTATTATTTTCAGCAAAAATACAAGAAGGGAAACACAGCAGTTCATCCTTTCTATTGTTGGGGTAAGGAATGGCATGTCATATGAAAAATACTTGGGGTTACCTTCAGTACTTGGAAAGAATAAAGCCAAGACTTTTAAAGGAATATTGGATAACATTAGAGCTAAAGTCAGCAATCATAGAGTTAAAATGCTATCCCAAGCAGGGAATGAAATATTTATCAAAGCTGTCATCCAAGCACTTCCAACCTACACAATGTCGGTTTTTAAGCTCCCCAACTCACTGCTCCAAGGAATCAACAGGATCATCAGCAACTTCTGGTGGGGACAGCAAGGTAGGGAACACAAGATTCATTGGATCTCATGGAAAAATATGGGAAAGGCTAAAGCTGATGGGGGTATGGGTTTGAGGGACTTTGAAGCTTTCAACACAGCATTGCTAGCCAAACAATGTTGGAGGTTGATCCAACAACCTGAGTCCCTTGCTGCTTAGGTCATAAAAGCAAAATATTATCCAAGCTCAACTTTTCAAGAGGCAAGATTAGGATCCAAACCTTCTTTTATCTGGAGGAGTTTCTTAGCAGCTAGGCCATTAGTAAAGGCAGGGTCCTTTTGGAGAATAGGTAATGGTTATCAAGTCAAGGTATGGGAAGACAAATGGATAGCCTCCTCAAATCCTAGCAAGGCCCAGAGTACGGTTAGTGTGCTGGAAAACAATGCAACAGTCTCCTCTCTAATAGACCCTATCACAAAGCAATGGAATTTGGCACTGGTACACTAGATATTCAATCATAGAGAAGCTGAGTCCATAATCAAAACCCCCATAAGCTACTTTAACAGCAGAGATAGACTTGTTTGGCATGGTACAAAAGATGGTGAATTCTCAGTTAGGAGTGCCTACCACAAAGAGATTGCTAGAAGCCCCTCTGTCTCTAGTCAAGCATCCAGTAGCTCATCTCACAAAGACTTTTGGCAGCAGCTATGGAAGTTAAAAGTGCAGCCTAGTGTTAAAGTTTTTCTTTGGAGAGCATGTCAAGAAGCTCTTCCAACCCAGTCTAATCTCTTCAAAAAGAAGGTAGTTAAACACACTCTCTGCCCTATATGCAATGTGGAGGAAGAAGACTCGTTTCATGCTATATGGGGGTGTGAATCAGCCAAAGATGTGTGGAGTCAATGTTCAAAGAGGTTACAAAAGTGCTATTTTCCATACATGTCAATGAAACAACTCCTCGAAGCCTTATTTCAAACCATGGAAAGCAAGATAATCCAGGAGTTTGCTGTGGTGGCAAGTAAAATATGGTGGAGAAGGAACACCTTAATCTTTAAAGGTGTTTTTGCTCACCCGAAGGTAATTGTGCAAGAGGCTAGATTCATTTTGGATGAGCTGGTTGAGGAGAGATGCAGAGCTGGTATGGTATGTAACTCAGCAGAGGTTTGGCAGGCTCCAAAAACAAATTGGGTCAAGATGAATTGGGACAGTGCAGTGGATAAAGCTAGAGGAATTGTTGGAGTGGGAGTGGCTGTGAGGAACAGCTCAGGCTCGATAATTGCAACCTTGAGGACTAAGAAGCCTCTATTCCCGGACCCTTTGTTAGCTGAGACATTCGGTGCACTTAAAACTGCACAATTTGGCATGGAGCTTGGCCTTACACAAGTGATCATTGAAGGAGACTCCATCCAAGTTATTAACCAGCTTAGAAGTGGCAAGAAAGGCTTTAACAGTGCAAGCATGTTTATTAGTGAAGCTAAACAGCTCTTAGGAAATTTTGCTAAGTGGGAGGTTTCTCATGTAAGGAGAAATGGCAACTCTATAGCTCACTTGTTAGCAAAAGATGCTCTATCCAATCATGATCATATTGTAACTTTGGAGGACCTTCCTCCTTGTATCCCATTGGTTTGAATGAATGGAAATGAGTTATTATTTCAAAAAAAAAAAAAAACCTATTCCATACACATATATAACAATATTGAAATCTACCACGTACGTAAAGATAGATCATGACATGATGATTAATCTCGAAGAATTACAGATCTACCAATTAGATGATGATTTGGTTTCTCAAAGAGGGTGGGGGGATCGAGAAGAATCCAAAAACTCCTTTAGTAAAGACAGGCAATGAGACACGTCCACAGAAAAGAACAATTACAAAGCTTAGATCGATCGATAAGCCGACAGACCATTGATCATCAATAGTTGTCGGTTCTTGTATCTTTGTTTTTGCCAGCTAGCTTTTCCCACCGGCCGGAAAATCGTCTTCGATCGTACGTATCTTTGTGTTCAACGCACGTAGTACTATTAATTCCTTCGGAAGTACTGCTTTTAGTTTTTACTCGATCCATCTCTTCTCCAAACCATGCAATCACATGAGTAAATATTACAGTTAAACTTATAACTATGAGCTAGCAGAAACCCTCCTCTTTTTTTTTTTTTTTTTTTTTTAATTAATTAATTAATTTATTGTTTTGCAGAACTCGATTGATCGTTGTTGCATGCATGCAATCTAATCATGTCCTGATCATGGCCTGTAGTACTTATACGATGTTTTTAATTTTGTTTAATTCTATCATTGGCTTACTCCAACAAAATTTAAGGAATCCATATTATCTTATATTATATATTGTTCTAAATTATATCGTTATTGACCAATATTTTTTATAATACGTGACATCCATGCATGTGTATAAATATAGAACCCTAAATTCTTTTTATTTTCCTATCTCTTAGAGCTTGTTTAATTTGGATAAAAAAACGATTTCATTTCATCTCATCATTATAATTTTTTCAAATCCTCACACAAAATATAATAAACAATTCAACTTTTTTAAATTTCAAAATAATAATAATAATAATAAATAATATTATAATAATATTTTATTCATCTCATCTCATCTCACTATCCAAACGAGCACTTAGATTAATCTGCAGTACTGTTTCTCAAAAATACTGTAAAAACATCGATCATGCATCCAATTGTAAAAACATGCCATTATCTATCATGGATAACCTATGGGAAGTGATGTGCCGGCCATATTCTTGGTGTACGTAGCTTTTGGGCTAGGACCTTGGAATCTCTAGTACTTCCCAAATTGTTTATCCACAGCCAAGCTGAGCTGAGCTCTAAAAGATTTGATTTTTTGAAGTCCATGGGCCTTAGATTTCCTGTTTGCTTTTTTGGGGATTTTGATTTTTATTCTGTCGTGATCGAACATGGGTTTTACATGCTGTAATTAATATGTAGAAAATGAACTCATGAAAAACTGAAAAATGAGTTAAGATCTCATGATTTGAATCAATTTCTCTTCTATATGTATATATATGGCTATTCCAAACTGTAAATACCAAGTTAAGGCTGTTAGTGTTTCACAAATTCATGTTGACTTCCAAGCATATGTAACAGTACATTCATTATCTGTAACGCCCCAAATCCGATTGGCCTGGATAATTACTACATGTTACTTAAGAACATGTTTCCTAACACAACTAAAATAAAACTCCAAAACTTTATTAGCAAAACTCAATCTCATGTATTCTAAATAACCACATTGAAACTCTACGAAGTTATTACTGCAGCAAAATAAACTAAGGAGTCCACAATCTCCCGGTAGTCATAACAAACCAAACTAATAATTTCGTAAGTCTTACTAAACCCAAGATATAATTAAAACTAAAAGACATTAAAACTAAAGGATATCAGAATTCCTTCTTCTAACATCCTCTCCTCAGCTTAATCATTCTCACCAATCTAATCCAGGTCCTCAATTGGACTCTCCACATTATCTGAAAAATATTATAATGATAGGGGGTGAGTTATTAACAACTCAGTAATCAGAGGACATATGCTAGTGTGCAAACATGAGCATTTACAAAGTATAGCATGTAGATCAAAATATTTTTCAGAGTTATCATGCAGAACATAACATATTTTCAAAAGCAATAGAGCGATGATTTTAAGACAAGTAAAAACCCATAGTACTTTAGCATAATATAAACTGGGCATCATCATCAAATCAAAATAGAGCATCTTACAGAGTAGAGACCATGTTTCACTCCCGTGGTAGGGTTGTGCTATCCCCGGTGGCCAAACCGGGCAAAGATAGAGGTGAAATATTTCCCTTATTCTTCTCGAAGTCCCGAGTGTGCACACAGGAAAGACTACAATAAAACCACTTTGTTTCCAAAGTGGGTGCACTCAGAGACAGAGAAGTTGGTACCAACCCAAACAGAGCAGAGCATAACAAAGCAGAGCAGAGCAAAGCAGAAATAGAGTCATATACAAAATCAATACACCATGCCAAAGGTTTTCAGATGCCATATCAAAATAAAATAGAGTACCAAAACATAATCAGGTCATTCTTACATACTGAAAACAAAAGTCGGAGCATCTTTATAAATAAATGCACAATTTTTCAGAATTCTCAAATATCGCTCTTTTTCAGATTTCAGAGACATCATAACAAAATTTAGCTCATGTCTACACAATGCATGTCAGAAAATAATTTTTCTTTTCCACACAGATTTCATGAGTATGCAAATAAACGACCGAGCTTGGTTTTGTTTTTCCCAAGTTCTCATTTCATCACAAAATATGCAAAGTTTTCAGAAAATCAACCCAGTCTCAATAATTCGTGTAAAGCCTAACATAGGAACCTCGCTTACTTGACTCCTGCAACGTATTATCTATGTCTTGAATTCGACCTCTAAAACTCTCGTCACCTATTGATAGAAACAAAATATATACACCAAGTATTAAACGACGAATGACATAACTTCCATCTAATAATTAAAACCCAAAATCCCAAACCATATAATGGCAACAACAACTCACTAAGACAACCATATAGTAAATTGGACAGCTCACATTTGAACCCAAAGTACCATATACTATTCTTAATATTGTCCAATACAACCATCTAAACCAATGTCAACTCAACTTATCAATAAATCACACTTATTTCAGCAGCTCATAATCTCAAGCAATCGCCAACAATTTAATCAAGACGACACTACACATTGCATGTCTCTCTCTGTTCACAACTCCACAACAGAAAAATCCCAACACTTCTAGATGTTAATTGGCACCCACAAACTCCCTTCTAATTATTTCTAAAACACCAAACTAACAAGCCAAAATTTATAAAAATACACAACGAAGTGAAAAACTTACGATGAAGGCTCAATGTTTATATGAAACCGAGTAGAACTTCGAACTCACAGTATGACAAACACAAGGCGCACCGAATGAAAAACCACCAAAACGCGGGACCACTGAAGTAGCTCTTGGCAACCAGTCAAATATTTTTTTTCCACCCAACAACGTAGCACTAGAAATTACCTAGAACATCACGTAGGTGAGTGAGTGTAAGAACTGGAAAAGAGAGAATAAACTCAGAATATGTGTGTGTCGTGCGAAAGAGACCGAGAACGAAAATAGCTTACCCATGGAAACTAAAATCTCCAGTAGCGGCTTCAATGGTTACACGAAAACAAATCCGAGGACCCAAAAAACGCAATACTCAAACCACAAGGCAACAACAAAAATCTGCAGTGATGAGGAAGAGAGGGTCGGCTGAGAGAATGTAATTCAGGGTCTTAATTGCAGAATAAAAGAGAGGGAGAAGGAGATACCTGTAGGCAGGGAAAAAAATACCAAGTGGAAGAGGAAGAGTCGCGTCTGAAGAGGGAAAATCCAACTACAGAAAACAGAGGTACACGAGAGGGAGAGGGACACGTTAATCTGTAGAAATGGTGGAATGCAACCGGGTGAGAAACCGATTTTGATGGAAAAGAAAAATGGAGGAAATTAAGGGCATGAGATTTGGAACCACCAAAACAGAACCAACGACAAGAAAAAAATTTGAAAACGGAAAGAAGTGAGTAACGTGGGAGAGAGGGATGCGGGATAAACCAGAAACCGAAGGAGAGAAAAGAGGGGGAGAAAGAATCAGGGGGAAAAAAAGAAGTTGAGGAAGAAGATATTTACCTCCAAAATAGCGTCGTTCGCACACCTCCAAGGAAAAGGGCTGGGCCCTCAAGCACGAATCGGGCGTCACAAATACAAAGAAAAAAAAACTGGGCCTTACATTATCAAAATGTAACAAGGGATACTGTTTGTTTCAATTAATCATTTATTTTGAGATACAATACACTTATAGAAAAAAAAAAAAATCAAAATATCAGTTATATGTTGTAGGGATGAAAACCGACCCCTTCGGCGCAGTTTTTGGGCAAAACCGAGGCCGACCGACCCTTAAGTTTTGGGGGAGAAAACCGGCCAAAATCAGTCAATGGGGAGGAGAAACGCCGACACTGGCCGATGATTCATTTCTGTGGCGGTTTACGGTCGGTTCTTAGACCGAGCTTCGTCTGAGAGAGTAGAGACTAGAGAGACAGAGAGGATGAGAACTGAGACGCGAGGAAAAAGACATATTGATATCAAAACAACGCCGTTTGGTTTAAACAAAACGGCGCCGTTCTACTTATTTGTTTTAATACGTTATAAATAAAACAACGCCGTTTGGTTTATTACCAAATGGCATCGTTTCAGTTGTGTTTAAAATACAACTATAGGATTAAACGACGATGTTCCATTTAAACTTAAATAGAACGGCGTCGTTTTGAGCACAAAGTATATAAAAAAAAAAAAAAATTAATTTCTTTAGTCAGTTGGTTCAGCGATTTGAACTAGGTTCGAATCGACGCCGAACCGGCCGATATCGGTTTTCTCAATTTTGTACGGCACGCTGACCTGTTCTTCATCGGTTTCGGCCGGTTTCGAACTCGGCTAGTCAGTCTAAGTCGGTCCAGGTCGGTTCTCCGGTTTGATGTACAATCCTAATATGTTGGATGTAACTCCATATAATCCATGATTTTTTATGGATTTTTTTTTTTTTTTTGAGTTGGGGGAAGAGGGTTTCAAACTCTAGACCTCAATTTTGGAGGCTGGAGATTTTGCCAATCAAGTCACAAGCTTTTGACCTTTTATTTTTTTATGGATTAATTGCCATGAAAATTCAGCTTTGCAGTCAAACATCATGAGATGAACCCCCCTGCATATATGCCATCAAATCCTTTATTTTTCTTCAATTTAAGATGCACAATTAAAACTATATAGATGCAATAGATTGATACCAACATTCATGTATACATACTTCCCATTAATACTTCAATACTCATTTCTTATAACGAGTCAAAAGAATTAGAAAAGAGACAATTTCACGAATACGAAGCTTGACCACAAAAAGATCAATCTATGGATATTGTTCCTCAAAAGTTCAAGCGAAAGTCAAATCAAAGCTTTGCCTAATTCCACATTATATGTGCGATTTAGAAGCCAATATTTTGCCAACAAATTAATGGTCCCCCTGCCCTAAAGAATGGTATCTTGTCCATATTCTCAGCTTCCACAGTCATTCACTTTGCCTATATATAAAGAAAATATACCAAAAAACCCTTTAAAGATCCAAGCAATTGTATTCAAGCAACAAGATCAGAAGATGAGGCTTTCACTTCTCTGCAGCTCTCTTCTGCTCCTTTCCTTCCACCATTTAGTTTTTCCCATCTCCTGCAATGGCAGCCAGGTAGACAACCTTTACAAGTTGATCAAAGCTCGGAAATCCCAAAATCCTCCTCATACTGAATTCTTGGATGGATTAGATGATGATGCCGGAAAGTTTTCGCCGGAGTATGTCGGACCCCAAGACGGGTTGATGCAAGCTGACAAGATTGAGGCCTTGCCAGGACAACCAGGAGGAGTAGATTTTGATCAGTATGCAGGCTATGTAACGGTGGATCCTAAAGCTGGGAGAGCACTGTTCTATTACTTTGTGGAGTCCTCTCAAAACTCCGCAACAAAACCTCTCGTCCTATGGTTAAATGGAGGTAAGCTTATACATATCCAGATGCATCATGTTCTTATCAACTAAAGTGTATTGATCACTCGATAGCGATACGCTTACAACTCTTTTACAATCGATTTTGCAATAAACTGATATATAAGTACGGTAATTCATTAAAGATCATGAATACCAAATTTTCAAAACTAATTTTTATTTAAAATAGAATTATAAAATAGTTGTAAAAGACTGGTAAGTTAATCATCATTTTCATGTATCGTCATAGCCTATATACAGAGCAAATTATATGGAAAACAAACCACAATACATGGGCTCTGCAAATATGTTACGTGTGATATATCATCATGATCTGTACATGATATATTGAAGGAAAAGGACCTTAGGAAATACTATTAGATGCTATTGCTGGATATTCTCTCGGACGAGCAATCTGCATATGCAGTAATTAATTCTCCAGACCTTTTTTCTCTTTACGACTTTTCTGATCAATTTTAGTCCTTATCATGAAAAGTAGTAAAAAAGTAATGAAAAAAAAATGATAGAATATTAAATAGTAAAGAATAGTAATAAAAAGTAAGTAAAAAATAATAATAAAATAATAAATAGTAGTGAGATATTCTCAGGAGAATACCTCAACACCCAAACTATTAAAACAGAAAATGAGTTTATTAAGGTAGAAATAGGATAGAAATAGAACCCTTTGCATCACTAACCTCGTTTGCATTCAAAACTCACATCAACTCATTTTAATTCATCTCATCTCATCATTACAATTTTCTCAAATTTCTATACAAAATATAATAAACAATTCAACTTTTTCAAATCCCAAAACAACTTTCTCGAATTCCCTTACAAAATATAATAAATAATTTAACTTTTATTCTACTATTTATAAATCATCTCAACTCATCTCTAAATCTAAACCACTCCTAAATATATTTGTTTTTCGTATACTTTTTGCATTTGTGCATGGAAAAAATACAGCCCTCGAACCATATAGGATATTCTACCATGCAACTACTTAAAATAAATAACATTATCTTCTAATTTTCAGCTTTAAAAATGAAAAATATAAAAGTTTAAATGCAAAATATAAAAGAGAAATGTTCTACATCTTATTTTTATCATCCTAAATCACGCAAGATGATACGACATATTTTAATTGATAGCCAAATAGAACTACTTAAAATATACCATGATAGCATGTATGACAGGAGATTATATAGTTTAAGATAATAAAAAAAAAATAATAGTACAAAAAATGACGTAAATTGATTTTTTTTTCTTTATTTTAATTCGTTTGAATTCAAAACTCATTTCGATTCATCTCATCTCATCATTATAATTTTTTTAAATTTTTACACAAAATATAATAAACTATTCACATTTTTCAAATTCTGAAATAATTTTTTTAAATTTTTATAAAAAATATAATAAATAATTCAACTTTTATTTTACTATTTACAAATAATCTCAACTCATATCAACTTATCCCAATCTAAACCACTCATTCTAAAATGGTAAAAGAATATTCACAAGTCATAATCCCCTTATCCCATCATTCCCCACAATCTCAATATATATACTTCAAAATTATTTCAGTGGGTATCATCTTTGCGGGTGGCTGTTTGTGCCATTTATTAAAGTGGAATGAATAGAACTCTCAATCATTTGGTTATCAGAATCTTCCTTCAATCACCAAGCAATTATAGCCAGAAAATGCAAAAAAAGTCGAGCAGGATTGGCCCCCACTTCCAACATATTCTTTTTTTGTCACCAATATTGCTTTCCCCACAAGGCTCCCAAACACATGATTTCTAAAGCAAAAAATGTGACATTTGAGTGCTATTATTCTCTTACCCAAATGAAGGATGTTTCATCATATAACATAACCTTTTTTTTTTAATAATTTTTTTAACAATTATTATTTAAATAAAAGTATTTATGCAGGTGAGGTTACTTTTTTAAGTTCTTTTTTATAAAAATGTCTCATATTTAATATATAACTGTATTAATTATTATTAAAAAAATTGTATGTTTATTATTTTCCGTATGTAATATTACCCAAATAAATGTTAAGAAATGTTATGCATTAATCACTATTCACTCTCACACCTTGTAGCTATAATTTTATTTTACAAAGTATGAATATATTTTTTTATAAGATGTAGAGTGTAGGATAGTAAATGTGACTTATGAGAAGAATTTTTTAAATGCTAGGTCGGGAATGACTGCCCTTAGATGGATTTGGCCACTGTCCAATATTGTTCACTTTTTAAGATTAAATTTAGCTTGCTTTGTGATGATTTATGCGATTGTTTTGAAAAAAATTTATCTTCAATTTAAACATATTTATATTTTAAACATTAACATAATTTTGACTATAATAAAAAAAATCCATCTAATCATTTGTCTCAATTTTTGTGAAAAACAAAATTGCAAAGATAAGAATTTTGCTATACATCAGCCACTATTCACCCCCACACCCCACACTTGACAATTTATTTTTTTATTTTTTATTTATTTTTATTTTTTTATATATAAGTTGTGGGGTGTTTTTCATTGGTGTTGGGTAGTAAATAGTGATTGATAAAAAGAATTATTCAAAAGATAAACATTTCCTTACAAAAATCTTAAGTTGTTAACTACATAAGAATCCTTATTTACAAACATAGTTTCATTGGACTTTACTATATACATAATAATTAGCTTTACTTCCTCTCTCGAAACGGAAAAAACAAAATGGTTATTTGCGTAATCATTTTCTGAATTTTTATGTTAAAGAAATTTAGAACCCACTAAAATCGCAAATTAATACATTATTTTATGCAAATTGTACTATCATGTATAGAATAATACGTGTCAACAAATTAAAGCCAACATATATCATTTCACTTCCACTCCAATTGTTTCATTTAACGAATAAATAATTCTTAAAACTCTTAAAAAATTAAAAAAAAAAAAAAAAAAAAGAAAAGAAAGAAAGTTGACCATTGGTGGCCACCACTAGGATCCCCTTGGGCAGTCCAAATCGAGCTGTCCTACCGGTGGCCGCCCCGTGGATAGCCTTGATTGGTCACTCCTAAGATAGCCTCACTCATATTGGTAGCCAACCATCTAGTCAGGTCAATTTATGAATTTTATTAATGTTTGTAATGAAATAACAATGAAAGTGAAATGTCGAGAGAATTTTCTCATAATAAAATTTTCACATGAGATGGACGAAGAGATTAATTTATGTAAAAATCAAGAATTCATGAAGCTTTTTCTTTCCTATATATATATTTTTTTAATCCAAAACTTGAAAGCCAGAAACCAACTTTGCAATTAACTGGAGAAAGCCACAATAGCCAGCATCTGGCTGTCATTTTCATTTATAATTCACATGCAGAAGTTACAAGAAAATCAATATATGCAGGCCCAGGATGCTCTTCTCTCGGATATGGAGCCATGGAAGAACTGGGACCTTTCAGAGTCCATAGAAATGGGAACACACTTTACCAAAATCCTTATGCATGGAACAAAGGTGAGCAAATTCATTCTGTTTCCACTTTCCACCTAAAAGCACACACTATTCTCTCTCAAATCTTCATTCATAGGATTGTGAACTAGGAATTAGGACTAATGCCCCCTCTGAATTAGCAGTGGCAAATGTTATCTTTCTGGAATCCCCAGCTGGAGTTGGGTTTTCATATTCAAACACTTCCGCCGACTACAGCAATGCCGGCGACAAAAGCACGGCAAAGGACTCCTACACTTTTCTTCTAAACTGGCTTGAGAGATTTCCCCAGTATAAGAACAGAGACTTCTTTATAGCTGGAGAAAGCTATGCTGGTCATTACGTGCCTCAGCTTGCTTATACCATTCTCTCAAAGAATAAGATCACAAATCAAACACTAATCAACCTCAAAGGGATTGCAGTGAGTAACTTGTGAAGTTTTACCTTGGGTTATGACATATGTCAAGATGACTGACTCGATGCATATAGAGTTAGTTTTGTTACATCTACTACATTAGTACTACAAGGATATACAACTTGATACTCACATGACAATATCACGTCAGTTTGTATGTCTATCTAGCATCGAATGTCGTAGTCCAAGCATAAAAGACTCACCAAGGCTTCTCTGCAATATTTGAATGGATTGCAGATTGGGAACGCTTGGATAGATGATAACACAGGTATATTGGGCATATATGATTATTTCTGGACACATGCTTTGAACTCCGACGACACCAATGCCGGAATTCACAGATATTGCGATTTCGATACTGGTGATTTTTCCAGCAAGTGTGAGCAATATCAAAGCCTAGGAGACCAAGAGGTCGGTGGGCTCGATATATACAACATATATGCTCCTTTATGCAATGGATCTGCACCCAACTCCGGATCAAGTGTAAGTCTCATAAAACTAGTAGTTTCTTACGACTAACATCATATCTCAATAGAAAAATATCACTAAGTTTGGTCACAATTGACACTACCTATGAGTTAATTTAAAATAATTACCCCTCAGGGTTGTCAAAAAGAAGGGGCTTAGAATGAGTTACAGATTCGATTCCGCACTGAGTTACTCATATTTACCAGTTCTAGTGGTTGGGGTCGTGCATCTAGAGTTGCATTACTAACCAAAGGAAGGTCCAAAGGAAATAAAATTGGTTCACAACATTTTAAAAACATGAGAAATAAAGTGGTTTCTGCATACCATGATATTTGATCTTTGCAAAATAGGTCAAGAATTTTGATCCTTGCTCCGACCAATATGTCAATACATACCTAAATCTTGCCAAGGTGCAAACAGCTCTTCATGCAAAAACTACAAAATGGGCAGCTTGCAGGTATGCGTGACTTTATCTATACAAGTATTTTTACCTATTGAATGTAAACATTGGCAATGATGGTTCTGTTTCAAGGCATGAATGCAAATAAAAGAAACAAGCTGTCTTGGACTAATAGTGTCACCTGGTGTAACCTAACAAATTTTGCTTCTGCACTACCTGCAGCTCCCTTGGATGGAAGGACAGGCCGACCACAATTCTACCCATTATCAAGCGGCTCATATCAAGTGGAGTTAGTTTATGGATATACAGGTAAGCCCTCATCTTTAAATGAGCTTTCTAGTAAATCCCTCTACGAACTCTTATTCCAAAGAAAACCCACTTAGAATTTCTCTATTCATAAATGAACCAAAGCAGTAGGCAAGTTAAAAACATAGAGCAAATAATATTCTCATGTATTGTACCAAAGAAAATAAAGCAACCAACTGCAAATAGGGCTGTAATCGATCTGAGCCGAGTCAAGTTCGAGCTAATCAAACACGAACTTGAGCCGAGCCGAGTCGAGTTATTTATCAATCTTTATTTGTACTCTTTAACGAGTTTGAACCGAGTTGAGTTATTACTCGAGTTTTGTTTGCACTCTTATATATATATTTTGAATGAATTGAATAATTAAAAATACCAAATTACAAAACAAAAAATTAAATGAAATTTTTACAATTAATATATAAACTTATATTGAACTATAAAATTATAACATCTTTATGAATACATTTCTTATATGGTTATACATTATAGTATATAATGAAACTACCAAGTCCGATATACTAACTATTGCACATTATAAAATATATAGAAATAAATTATATATATTCAATGATTTATGGACGAGCTGTAATTGAGTCAAGCTAACAAGCCAAGTTGAGCATGAACGAGTGAGCTCTAATGAGCCTTAGTAGAGTCAAGTTGAGTTTAATCAAGTATGTGTCATTTGGGATGTTGTTATAGAAAAAATGGAGAGGAAACTAGCTGGTTGGAAGAGGATGTACTTATCTAAAGGGGGCCGGGTGACTCTCATAAAAAGTACCCTGTCTAACTTACCAACTTATTTCCTTTCCTTATTTCCACTCCCTGTTAAGGTGGCTCATCGCCTGGAGAAAATTCAACGGGATTTCCTATGGGGAGGGATCAAAGATGAGTTTAAATTTCACTTGGTGAAATGGGCCACAATTTGTTCCCCTATCAAAGAAGGAGGTTTAGGTATACGGAATTTGAGAACTTTCAATCAAGCCTTGCTTGGCAAATGGTTATGGAGATATCACCAAGAACGGGAGGCCTTGTGGCGAACCGTTATTGCTTTGAAGCACGGGGAATCTTGGGGAGGGTGGTGTTCTAATGAGGTGAGTGGACCTCATGGAGTTGGGCTTTGGAAACACATTAGAAGAGGGTGGGACACATATGCAGCACTTACTTGCTTCAAAGTCGGCAACGGATCTAAGGTAAAGTTTTGGCATGACTTATGGTGTGGTGATCGGACGCTCAAGGATGTTTATCCACAAGTTTATAGCCTAGCAAGAAGGAAAGAAGCTTCTATCGCAGATCTGATTATCTCTTCCAATGGCTCTTCCCAATGGAACCTCACTTTTCATAGAGATGCACAAGATTGGGAGATGGACGACCTTTCGGCCTTTTTTGATTTAGTGTATGCCACTAGTGTGTTGGGGGAAGAAGAAGACAAGATATGTTGGCGTCCATCTAAGAAGGGAGTGTTCACAGCTTGCTCTTTCTACCACTCCTTAAACTTGCACAACTCAGTTCCATTCCCATGGAAAAGCATTTGGAAGACAAAGGCACCTCTAAAGGCAGCTTTTTTTGTATGGACAGCATCTTTGGGGAAGATTCTTACCATAGATAACCTAAGGAAACGTGGCATTATCGCTATAAATTGGTGTTACATGTGTAAGAAGAGTGGTGAGTCCGTTGACCATCTATTACTACATTGTGAGGTTGCCATGACTTTATGGACAGATGTCTTAGCACGGGTGGGATTAGCGTGGGTGATGCCGGAAAGGGTGTGTGATTTTTTAGCCTCTTGGAGAGGTATTAGGGGAAACACTCAAATTGCATCCATATGGAAGATGTTACCTATTTGTCTATGGTGGTGCATTTGGAGGGAGCGGAATGCAAGATGCTTTGAAGATCAAGAAAGATCAATGGAGGAGCTTAGAATTTTGTTTTTCAATACTTTACTCCATTGGTCGATTGTAATTGATTTTCATGGCAGGTCTTTTCATGAGTTTCTTGTATCTCTAAGTTAGACATTGTGATCGTGTTCATGTATATGTCCCGTGTACTTGGACACTCTTTGTCTCCCTTTTGATCAATAAAAATTTGTTTACCGATCAAAAAAAAAAACTAATAGAGCGGGTTTCTTCTGCTTTCATGATCGAGCTTCTTTTTTTTCACAAGTCGAGCTCGGTTTGAGTTTAGCCAAGCGAGTATCGGACGAGCAATGGTATAGACTGATTCATTTACAGCCCTAACTGCAAAGCTAACACCTTAAACATTCTGTTAAATGAACCTGCAGTGGGGACACAGATGCACGAGTTCCAGTAACCTCCTCTAGGTATGCAATAAACAAACTAAAGCTAAGGGTCGACACCGACTGGCGCCCGTGGTATTCTGGTGGTGAGGTAAATATGTCTTGGTCATTTGCAACTCTATATCACACACCATATAAAAAGGCTAAAGATTTTGCACATGGTGATGATGGCAGGTTGGAGGATATGTTATTGGGTACAAAGGAGTGACATTCACTACCGTAAGGGGAGCTGGGCATACAGTTCCAAGCTACCAACCAGGACGAGCACTAACCATGATCTCATCTTTCCTTCAAGGGAAACTCCCTCCTCCCTCCTGAGGAAGCAGTCCTCCAAAATACAGTAATTGTCTTATAGCACAAATATCCATTTTTATGTAACACAAGTAAGCTAAAAGGGTCTCTGCAACACCCATTGTTTCCTACCAGAGAATAGAATCTCAAAATAAGATACTATTCATAGAATACCATGTTTCTTTTTATCTTTGGGGGCAAAGGAGCGGAGCATAGGATTTTCTTTATATACCATTCATATAAAACCAAAAAACACAGGAAATGTTCGAGAATAAGGAGTTTTACTAAACAAAACATTTACAAAAATAAGCGAAGCAAGACTACATTAGCAACTGCAGACGATTGAGCTTTTCTTACACAAATAGAATCAGCTAAATTACCGAGAAACCTCTCATTTCTTGACTGCTGGTATGGGGTGATTTCAAAGTATATGCTTTGTAGATTCTACTGCACTATTAGCTGTTGGCTCCCAAAAATTAAGAAAAACCATTTCTTCAAAATCAAACTCAGCCAAGACCTCTTACAAAAATAATGTAAACCACTCCCCATCAACCTCTGATATTTTAGCGTGTAAAAGAGGTATGCAATTGCAACACCAAAACTGCATTCAACCTCACTCTACAAGCCACCAAGATATATCACCAAAATCTCAAAATGTAAACCCTAAATGCTCAAACCTATCAAAATTAGATGAGCAACGACTAGTTCTTTCAACTATAAACTAATTCTTAATGATGCATCTATTCTGCTGCAGCATCTTTAGGTACTTATGCAAGTAAAGTTTTCCATATTCCAAACGTTCAGCAACAACTTATAAGGCCTCTTAAACAATTAAACAATACTTCATTAAAAATAATGGAAGAAAGACCAATTATATACCCCCCTGCAATCAGATTTATTAAAAAGATCAAACTCCATTTTCAGATACCACCTTATGTAGATTTATTATTTTTATTTTTATTTTTTAAATTAGTATATGAGACATGGAACTGTGAGCTCACTCACTACCACATTCTTATGGGAGGATGAAGCTGCAATTTAACCCAAAGGTTACTGTATCAATCAAATATTCTTTGGTCCTTGCATAACAAGAAATGTCAAAAATATTGCCAGTGTTTAGGCATTTGTTTTTCTTCAATTCCAGCCAAAACCTACCAAGATCCAACCATGTAGAGCGATTTTCTTATTCTTTTAAGTAATCCAGAAAAACCTAGAAAGATCCCAATTGAGTCCTTGTAAAGAAAGGCCATCTGTGGGACCACAATTGACATTCAAGTTTGTGGACAGCAAAACTAAAGCCAGTCACAGAATAAAGCATATGATCGTGAGCATAAAAGGCTTCTTTTCTGATAACTTGTGTCCAAAAAATTTAAATGCAGAAAGGTATGATACAGCACAATTTGTGGACAAAGATAATAGTTACCACTTTATCCCAAGACAATATAAACTCGGTCAAAGTTTCGTGCAGTATAAAAACAAATTCATTGTCGACAGAGTTGTGCACCTGGTGTTCGCTTTAAAATGAAAATGGAAAGCTTTCTTCATTGGGAGATCATCCAGATCTCCTCATGATTAAATTCAAAAGAAAGCTTTGCCAATCAGATACAGTGTCTTCAGCGTGTCAACGATCTTGCACCATCTGCTATGCTGCTTGCAAAAGTTTGAATAAGCTACAGACTTTTGCACCAATGGGTTGCTGCCATCATCTCAACTTGTTGATTACTCTTCAGCTTGCCAAGCTCTTGGGGGGATCTAGAAAGAAACAAGTCAATTGATTTTTTAAGGAAAATAAGAGAGGAAAAAGGGAGGAAAGGACGATACTTACATTTAAAAATATTGGAAAATATATAAAAGAACAATAAAAAGAAAGATAAAAAAAAACTACCTTGATAAAATGGCCTTCTAGAAATGATCATGTGCACCCAAGGCTTCAAGGATGCCATCAACCCACCTGCGAGTCACCTCACTAACTCAGACCTGTGAAACTAACTCAATCGGAATATAACAAGTTATGTTCATCAAAACAGATTCTCAATTGAACTGTCCAACCTAGAACATAAATAATATATTGCATAAAGCCAAATAGAAAATCCCATTCAAAGAGAAGAGGTTGCTTCAAATTCCTAGCTACAGTTTTCTCAAAAGTTATTGCAGAAATCTAATAAACTATTACCATAAATACATGTCACAGATATCCTGTTACATCTCCAGATTTATTAAAGTTTTTCACATGTTAGTCCTTCGATTTTTAACAGGAAGAACTAATACAGTGTTCCCATATTCGGCAGCATGTATAATCTCCACGGCTGTCGGTTTATATTTTCAATGGCAATTTTCTTCTACTTAACAGCAGAAAAAATCCAGAATCCATCCTCAACCTTCATCACATAATAGATTATCTTCCTCGTCAATAGCTTTACAAATAGCCACTATTTTGATATAATTGGCTAAAGAAACTCTAAATGTCTAAGTTATAGAAACGCTAGCCTTAACAGCCAAATCACAATTGAAGGAAAAATGGCCATTAAATAAAAAAAAAGTAGGCACAAACAGCAGTATAATCTTGTGATAGATATTTTGTCTTAATAGTTCCAATTAAGCATATTCGATGTGACATGCAAAAGAAACAATAGTTTGCAACAAGTAACATATTCAAACACCTTTACTAATCTTTCTCCTGAAGCATGATCTTCAAAATATTCTGAAAACTCTATCCGTACGCTTGAGAACTCTCTTTGTACGTAATACTCTAAGGAAACCGCCACCACCCTTGCTGGCGAGTGACCTCTCACCGACGTCACAGACAAAGCCGACGGGCCCTGGCGACTTCGCTGAGGGCCGTTTGGCGTCGGTCCTGAGGAGAGAGAAACCACCACTAAGCATGAAAACCCTAAGTAACCAGATCTGCCGCCACCCACCCTTGCAGGCGAGAGACATCGCACCATCGTCACAGATAAAGCCGACGAACCTTGGCGACTTCGCTGAGGGCCGTCTGGCATCGGTCCAACCTCCGGCGACCTAGATCTCGTTGTATTGTCTCTTAGAGTACTCCGACAATCCTCCCGAAGGTTCCGTTGGTTGTGCCGTTGACTCAGAAGGCTTCGACAAGTACTCCAGCGTCTCCTGTGAGCACGATCTCAGTATTGCAGCTGGAGTCCAAGACAACTCTGTAGTGCCTGCAGTGAGCACGACCTGGAGTCCAAGACATCTCCGTAGTGCTTGCAGCTGTCAAAGTTAGCCCAACAGATTTCTGATCCGGTTTCCAGAGATGACGAATGGTTGTTGAAGAAGGAAAGTGGGTTAGTATGGGTTCTTCTATGGAGTTGGTCATAGAATCTAAATCCTTTACACTAGTGAAGGAGGGGAGCATGTTGGGCATTACCGAAAGGAGTCGAAGGTTGATATCTAAGTTGATTTTGGGTTCAACAACAGTACAGTGGCTGGCCAAGGCCATGGAAGCATGCACCAAGGATAAGAAACAAGATTTTTTCTCCACTGTCTGAGAAGGTCGACCCAGTTTCACGGCACATCGCTGCTTGAATGCTTGAGGACGTTATATGGCGGTGGAGGAGTATGGTGGTGGTGGGAGGAGGAATTTTATTTTCATTCCTGAAGAGGGGGCAGTGGTTGGAGAATGATGGGGGAGGTGCTGCGTCATTTTTCCTTCGGCAAGAGAAGGAGTGACGGCTTGGAAGGACAAGGTGCTGCAGGACATGACTCTGTCAGGGAGTCGCATAGCCGACATGTAGGTGGCGTGGCAAAGAGGGAGAACTTGGATGTGCATAAAGACCCAAGTACATCCTCAGTGGCGAGGCGATCCTATGCGGCAGCTCTATAGACGGGTCATGCTTCAGGGGTTCAGAGTGTGGGGGGTCTGCAAATCACGCCTCAAGACTAGCTTGTCGAGATGCACAATTCTTTAAAGGAGGTGGAAACCCAACTTCTTGAGTTGAAGACAACAATAACTTTCTTGTCTACAAAAATAGATCGGCTTTCAGCTGGAGGCAATAAGGTGGTAAGAAACAAGATAGGCCCGAATCCTTTAAACTCAGAAAAAGGAAAACAGAAGATCGGATTCGACTCTGTCCCTATAACCAAATCCAAGAGAGTATGGCGGGTCAAAAGGAAATCAGGGTTATTTGAAATGGGGTCTACATTGGGTATTGGAGTAGAGACATCTGTAATGGAATGTCATTCGCCTTGTGTAACACAGGATAGACCGATAATCGGTATTACACCCTTGGTCCCTGAAGAAACCATGGCTCCCTCATCAGAGTTGAAGGAAAATGGTGTACTGCCGAGGTTTGAAGGAGATGCAGGATCTACTATCACCCCAGACGTGCAGGGACTTGTTGTCATCCTAGAATCTCTAATGGAGACCCCGATACCATTGGAGAGTACCAATGGAGCTACTGGAGAACCAATGGGTTTGGCGTTGGTGCCTTGTGTAGAGGAATGTCTAGAGTCGGGAGTGCAATTGGATACTGTGTCTGGGGATATTGTGGCTCCCCTAGTCTCTCTTCCTCCAATAACAGATTGGATTCTGCCTAAAGTTTACGAGATTCAACAATTCGTGAGAATTTCACATGGAAGATGTGAAGACCAATTAAAAGAACTAATTATTGCGATCGAGGCAAGCCGTGCGCTTGAAACCAAATCAAGTTTCAAGAAAAGCAGAGAATTACAACGTCTTTTTTCAGCAATCAACTACGATGCTAAGGGTGGTAGCTCAACTAGAGGGAAGTCTAAAGGGAAGGCATTGTGAAGACGGGAATCAAGGTGTTGGGATTGATGTTCGGGTAGAGTTTTAGTTCTACAGGAAACAAGGGTTGCGGTTGGGTCTTGTGTATTTTGGGCTGTTTTTTTTTATGAGCTTTTTGGGTCATTAGGGGCTTGTTGGGTCATTTTGGGCAAGATGTTTTCTTGTATACATTCAGTGTACTTGGTTTCTCCTTTTGATATACACAATATTTTTACTTATAAAAAAAAAAAAAAAAAAACATATACAAAATCTTGACTTCTCCAAGTTCATATAATACAACCGTGACACAAGCTAGTTCAGCAATACTCGAGCATAAAAGTTTTGTAAAAAAATTTAGGCACAAACAGCAGTATAATCTTATGAAAGATATTCTGTCTAAATAGTTCCAATTAAGCATATTCGATGTGACATACAAAAGAAACAATAGTTTGTAACAGGTAACATATACAAAATCGTGACTTCTCCATGTTCATATAATGCAACCATGACACAAGCTAGTTCAGCAACACTTGGAGCATAAAAGTTTTGTAACATGGTAACTTAGAATCAAAGAGATCCTGACATTAATGTAGATCTTCCAAAAAGTAGGTAAAGAAAACAAACCCTTCAAGGCCCGGTTGTGTGGGGTAGTACACATTTTGCAGGCCTAATGTTTTTGCAGCCAAAGCAGTTGTCTCTCCAATACAGGCAACTGAATGGTTGCACCACATCGACTCAGAAATAAGTTTGACCCAGGCACTGTTGCATTGTAGATTTATGAATGAAGTTAAAACTTCTTCATTAAACTGTGAGTCAATCAAGTAGCCCAAAGAAGAAAGAAAGAAAAAAAGTAAGGTGCTCCATTGACACTGTATAACCATAAAGTTGACTTAAACTGCATTTAGGCAAGTAAGGTGCTCCATTGACACTCAGAATAACCATAAAATTGACTTAAACTGCAATGGTTAATTTGGCAAGTGCAGAAAACCATAAACCAAAACCTCCTAATTGGAGGTTAAAAAAACAAAGCACCAATGACAAGCGACACAAGTCAAATAAATGTCAGACCTCTCCAAATTATTAAGGAAACTAACAAAAATTCATAAAAATCAAAGCCAGACAATTACACACCGAATGGCAGAAGGTGAAGCAACTGCAACAACAGGAGTAGAAAGTGCCTGCATTAAAAGCATTTGGTCGATGTGCTGGACTGGTACCTGGATGAAATCATTTCAAATCAGGATCTAACCGAAATAATTAGCCCAATGGCTATCATAATTCTTGCAATTGAATTAGTTATCAGTTACCCCAAATTGCAACCAACTACACAGAACTACAGTCCACAGGTAACATCAAAATTTACAGTTTCACGCTTGACAAGAAAAGGGTATGATTTGGGAGGCAGGGCCCATTTATTCAATGATACTAACATGAAGACTAACCATAGAAAAATAGTAAATTTCGTTCATGGCCACACTAGCTCTTTTAGATTGGGAAATGAGCAAATTCTTCAAATCATAGGGCACTAAATCCCTTAAAATGTAATCTTCCCATGGATTCCTCAAGAATCACAAGAAAAGAAGTACAGCTGGTAAAAGGATATCCTCCAAACAACACATAAAGGAGACGAGGCCAGTGTTTCAGGCTAATGGGATAATTAAGAAACCAGATTCATGACAAATAATGATAACAATATGAAGTTTCTGCAGTTGCAGAAAAGACATAACCAGGTCCAAATTCATAAACTCAAGGCTAATACAGGTGAATGTAAGAGAACAATGCAACAATTGTTATCCATCAAACTGCAGTCCCAGTGTCCCACATAGTTGAATGATCGGCTATCAGAAGCAAATTAGGACTCCCACAAGGCTGATATATGACAAGTCCATTTTAGCATGTGTGACAGGGATATAGGCAAATACAGGTTCAATGCTGGCAACACATATGAAGCAGATGTTGAGCATTATAATCTACAGTAAGCATATATTATCAGAAAACATCAATAGACAAAAAGGATTTTGTGGACAAGTAATCACAAGAAGATGATGATAAGTTGCAAGTCTGTTATTATATGTCACTAGAATTTTCTTTCGGATGCAAGATGCCAATAAAAATTTTACTGCATGACCAGAGCAAATCAAAGACCGACTAACTGCACTAGTAAATACCTTACCGTTGTATATGTATTTAGCCTTGTGACCTCAAATCCACGATTAGACAAGCCTTCCTCTGTAAAACAGCATAATAGTTAATTAAGATTAATTGGCACACCCTAGTCAAATATAAAGTCAAGGATGATTAATTCAAGTATGATGCTGGCTACTAAATTATGATTTGGGAGACTACGAATTACCAAGCTTGGGAAAATACATGTTCCTCCCATATGAGACAGAAAAGATCTTCCCCAATATGAGAAGGTCACAATTACCAAACTTCAGAAAATCAAACTTCATGTAGAAATTATTTGATAGTTGAGATCTGATCATAAAGATCAATTAGGCATTCAAATACATGAACTCACCAAATTGACTATTGTTAGTTCAAATACATATTAGGCTGAGTGAGAATGGTCGAAAAGAGAGAAAAATACCCCCAATGTTGCCACCAAATCAGGAAGTACATCATCAACAAGAAGGCTAAAGATTACTAAAAAAATTTAGCTTATTGAGGATGTAACGAAGGTTTTTAAAAGTAACACTAACTGAGTCAGCATGTATGCTTTTCTGAAGATGTTAATTCTAAATACATTCAGCTGCAACCACAGGCTTCAAACTGTTTTTTTTTTTTTTTTTTTCCAATTGCCGCCTATGTTTCTACCCTTTACTCTTAACAGAACCTTTCACAGTTGAATGCATATTTTCTTCACAATTTGACCTGAAATAGCTTTTGCAAACTGCTCAAGCATTCCCACAACTCCTCATCAAATATCTTAACAGCATTTATGTCTTGTAACAGTATTCTGCAGGTTCTGCGTTTTTAGTTCATGGTCAATTTTGGATACCAATTTCTGTTTAGTATTATCCAATCCCAGCCACTTTAATGTAAATTACTAAAAGCCACATCTAACTCATTGCACCCATCAGTTGCTTGATCAAATGCTGCATCCCAGCTAACTTAATACTTTACATGTATACCATAAAACCAGCCAGATTGATTATGCAAAGCAGTCCCAGAAAATATCTAATAGATAATGATATTTAATAGAAAACTTTCAGTGATAATAAGTGCACAATTATTTTTTGACAGGTCAGTGCTAAAAAGTGCTTAGCGTAAAGAAAAGCATATAAAATATTTACATACCAATATCATTGCTAGCTTTTGCAGAAGCAGGATATAGCACACTGCACTTTATCCCCTTCTTTGGAAGCTCAGAAGCCAGAACCTTACCCGTTGCTGGAGTGATATCATTTACAAATTAAAAGTTCAGCATAGTAAAAGAGGCAAATAATCATTTTACCAAACAATTTTTCTTTTATTGGCACAGGGTGTCTGGAACAGTGTCCCGAATAATTCCAGGGGTGCACAGGCTCTCGACAAGGAGTTTCTCGCAAGCTCACCTCGGGTAATTCAAGGGGGAAAATCCTCCAATCCGATGACCCCTAGAGATTGTTTGCACCCAAGGGGATTTGAACCTTAGACCTACGGGGATCATACCCCCAAGCCCAAAGCCTTTACCACTTGAGCCAACCCCTAAGGGTTATTTTACCAAACAATTAATTACCAATGGCCAAAATATTATAAACAGTAAAAGGGAGGCTTGGGGAATGAGATGAGATGAGATGATAAATCTGTGAATAGTAGTAAAATAGTTTGAGTTAAGATGTTCTATTGGGTTTTGGGAAATGAGAGAGAAAAAGTTGAATAAAAATATTCTAAAGATAAAATATTGTTAGAATATAATTTTTAATATTATTTTTGTTTTGGAATTTGAAAAAGTTGAATTTTTTTTATGTTTTGTTTGGAAGTTTGGGAAAGTTATAATGATTACGTAATGATTAGATGAAAATGTTGAAGATTTGAAATTGAAAAGTGTTTGTATTTGAGTGACATTTGAGAAGGAAATGAGATGATAAATTTTGAAATGAGATGAGATGAAACCATCTCTATTCCCAAACAACCCCTAAATCAAGTTAGTACTAACCATTGATGTAGAGTCAAAAGAAACTGACTTATCAAAAAGAGTCAAAAGAAACTGTCTTATAGAAATCACCTTTTTTTCACATGTATACCTCCTGTGTACTTGGGCTATGCCTATCTCTATATCAATAAAATTTCTTCTTACTTATTAAAAAATATGGGATTTGTTTTTTGTGGGGTGGGGGGAGGGATGGGGTCAAGAACTAATGCTAAATGTAACAAAGCAAACCCCACTCCAATCATTTTACTGAACAATTACCAATGGCAAAAATATTATCAACAGTAAATCAAGTTAGTACTACCTATTGATGCAGATTCAAAAGAAACTCGTTGCTCTAATATGTCTTGTGTTTTTTGGATGGGGCGGGGGGAGGGGATGAAGTCAAGAACTAACGTAACTAAGCATATCCCACTAGACCAAATGGAATTAATTGGCTGATTATTAATATTAATATACGATTATACCCTCTACCATTCACCAATAGGATTCTTATGTGTTCCCTCATTCTAATTATTCCTGGCTCCAGTCACCAAATGAGGAAAACCAGGCAACAAAATGTATGTTTAAATTTAGGTGCAAGCCTGCATATATGACATGAATAAATACCTTGTGACGGTACAAACGCAACATTCAGTGATCGCTTGGAGAACTGCATTACATCCTCAAAAATGCTCGCCGTACCAGCTCCCACAACACCAACATTGACATTTGGATTCCCAGCTGCCCTAAGATTTTAAATTAAGATCAAGTCTATCAATTCGTGAAATTTTGAGGAAGAAAAGGAAAGAAGAAGAAGAAAGGAAAATTGTAGCTCACAGAAGATATCTTTGAGACACCCTTATTTTGTGAGACAGACACCCTACTTTATGAAAAGCTAAATTGCATCCAGCATCCTATGGACGGGATTCATAATACAGAGTCTTGAGCATTCCATCCAGTTACCAAAAAATATGTCTGTGGGGGTGTGCAAAGATGCATGTGTGCATGGAAAAGCAACAATAGCGTAATAACAATTTTTTCTTGTAAGTATATTTTATTGAGATGAGAGAGTGATGCCCCCATACACAGATCTATTTTATTGAGATGAGAGTGATGCCCCCATACACAGGATCTATACAAGAGATCTACCTATCTAGAAAAAGGAAAAAATACTAAAAAAGTCTTGAAAAGTCTTGAAAAGTAGAAATACAAAAAACAACAGTATTGTGGGATTCTAACAATCCTTGAAACTGCGTTCATTTATTTTTTGATAAATATTGAAACTGCATTCATTCCTCTCTCCAAAGACACCACAATAAGCATGACAGATTTATCATCCAAGTTCGCAATAAAGGCTAAAAACTGTGCTTGCTACACGCTAAGAGATCTGCCAAGCGAAAAAACATAACCCAATCCAACCAAAAGAGACCAAATAACTGTACAAAAAAAGATGATCCACTGATCCCCCCAACATGCTTATGCAGTACCACTGACCTCTACAACATCCTTCTTCCTCACATTGTCCAAGGTAATGAACTACCCCTAAAGCTGCTGTCCAAGTGAAAACTTTAAGGGGAGACCTATTTTTCCAAATGAGCTTCCGAGGGAAAGGGGTCGGTTAAAGATAATAAAACACCATTCAAACTTCCACACTTCATGTCTACCAACACCTGCCAGAAGCTCTCTCTTTTACAGTCATAATGCCCCATCCATTTTTCCCAAAAGGACTCAGTTAAAGAGAATTACGTTTCATATCCCTAACTCGCCTTCTGCAACAAACAAACATAGAAATAAGTAGCGCAAGTAGTTGGGATGGTCTTGTTTGGCCTCACAAAATACCTAAGTGTCATCTACAAACAGCAGATAAGAGATGCTAAGTCCTGTACTAACGTACCAGGGATCATCCACTCAATGCCTCCATGACAATAACAAAGAGCAAAAGGGATAAGGGATCCCCTTGTCGCAACTCTCAACTGCTGCTGAAGAAGCCCATAACGGCACATTTGCCAAGACCGAGGACAGAAAGAAGAGATCCACAGAGCGATTCAAGCACACCATTTTCTCCACACCTTTCCGGAAAATATATCAAGAATCCCCATGTCACATTATCATAAGCCTCTTCAATATCCAATTTACAGAGCGCTTCACGTTCTCCCATTTTCAGTCTATTATCAAGGCACTTTTTTTATAAGTAAAAATATTATATATATTAATATAAATAGGAGTAAACAAGTACACTGGGCGTATAAAAGGTGTTAAATAAGTACACTGGGCATATACAAGAAACACCTAGTCCATACAAGAGAGCCCCTAATGACCAATAAGCCAGTGAAAATTAGAAATCTATCCAAAATACACCACCCAAATGGGAACAAAACACACCTCTACAACTCCAACCCCAACCCGAAACTCCCTCTACGAGGATGGCTTCATAATGCCCTCCCTTTAGTCTTCCTTTGACTCTAACTACCTCTCTTAGTGTCGTAGTTGATTGCTTAAGAAAGACATTTTCACTCCCAGCTTTTCTTAAATCTTGATTTGGTTTCAAGCGAGTGGCCCGCCTCAATCGCAGTGAGTAGTGCTGCAAATTGGTCGTCACATCCCTCGTATGAAAGCCCCACACACTACTAAATCTTGTTAAACTTATGCAAAACCCAATCCGATGATGAACCCACTATATTGTTTATCGGAGGAAGAGATACCAAGGGAACAATATTTTCCCCAGACACAGCTCCCAACTATACTCTCAACCCTAAACATTCCTCCTCACAAGGCACCAACGACAAACCCATGATTTCCTACCCACCATCTCCTGCATTCAAATCCCAAATCTCCTCATCAGCTATATTGTTGCTGTCCATTGTTGTTGTCACCATTGAAGGTTCCTTCACCTCCGGCGTAGGTGTCGTCGTTCCATTGACGAGAACATTGCTTTTAGGTGTGCCACCCCCAGACAACCCTTTATGTGCCACTTCGTCAGACCCTACTGCTCCCTCAAGAGGCATAGGACAAATAGGGCTAGGCTCATCCCCACCTATCAAAAAAAGTGGTGAAGCACTACCTTCTATTACACCTTTTTCATCTTCTGAAACAGACTTGTCCGCATCTTCCAAAGTACTCAAAACCCTAGAAGGACCCCATCTTCACCTAAAAGTGAACCCTGGAAAAAAATGCTAACCCCATTTGAAACTAGTGAATGAGGGTAGTCAGACGGCAACCTGCGATAACCTAAGTGACATCGGCATAAACAGTGATGCCAACATCTGACGACCTTATCTGTGACTGTGTCGAGGTGCCCTGTGGCGGCGAACTTGAGGCCTTCAAACCCCCCTCGTCCGTTTTCTGCCCACCACCCAAACCCATGACTAGGTCTAGCCCCTTGTCTCCTTTAATCATCAGATCTCTTACATTCTCCATAACTCCCGTCAATTGAGCTCTAACAGCCCACAAGACCCCCTCCACTTCTCCCACCCTCAAACATTCGGTAGAGGCACCCATTCCACCATGCAACACGAGCGTGCTTACCCTCCACTTCTCCCAATGTCACCTGACACCCTTTGTCTCCTACAAAGGAGTTCTACGCAATTATCTATCCTCTTAGCAACCCATGAAGCCGACGACCCACATAGATACATGAACTTAGCCATCCTTTTGCTACATTCAGAGATGCAAAAGCTATTTCCTCCCTCTTTGGTAAAAAAGAAAGTTTTTTATTCCACCTTAAACACCCTCTCACCTTCCATCTGGGATGATTCCGCGTCTTGCGTCATCATCTCGCATCGTTATACAAGAATAAATTGCAGAGTTTATGTTTCTGATACACCAGAGGGAGGACCGATGTCGGAGTGCCCTTAGAGGAGTCGTCGGAGCCCGCCGGTCTTGTCTATGGCGGTGGCAGGGGTCCCAATGTAAGGAAGGTACCAGATATGTGCCGACGAAACCAAAAGAAGGTTTCCTAAGAGAATCACGGTCGCCGGCAGGAGGACCGAAGCCGAAGTTCCCTCAAAGGAGTTGCCGGATCCCTTCGGTCTTGTCTGTGATGGTGGTGGAGGTCCCAATGTAAAGAAAGTACTAGATCTGTGCTGACATAAACAAAGGAAGGTTTCCTGAGAAAATCCCGGTCGTCGGAGGGAGGACTGATGCCGGAGTGCCCTTAGAGGAGTTGCCGAAGCCTGTCGGCCTTGTTAGTGGCGGTGGCAGGAGGTCTCCTCAAAACACTCATTCTTGAAATCAGATCTACGGAGATCTCGTCTTCCGTACACAAACAAACACTACTCTACCTTTACCTTAGATTTAAGGAAACGACGAAGAAGTAGATTGATCGAGGACGAAGAAGAGCAAGCAAAGCACCAAAGACGAAGAGTCGGGGCTCTCAACCTCTCGCTTTCTCAATAATATACTAGTCTTTGTTAAGGTAGTATTTGACTCCAAAGAATTTTACATTAACTTATCATGAATAGAGTACTTGTTCCATCATTTGCTATAAGCACACCATCAAATGCATTTATTGTCAAGGCACTTACTGGCAGTAACAACCAGGTCAAGAATTTGCCTTCCATTGATAAAGGCATTCCAAGTGTTATATATGGCCTTTAACAACATCGGTTTTAATATGTTTGCTAGAACTTTTGCCATAATTTTGCAAACCTTGCCCACCCGAATATTAGGTCAGAAATCCTTTATATCAACCAGTCCTTGCTTCACTGGAATCTATTACATATCTAAAAGCTGAGGCATTATCTTTGTAATATATTGTGCCACCTCACCATCCTCTTTTTCTTTTTTTTCTTTTTTTAATTTTTTACCCTCTTCAATCACCATTCTCCAGTCTATTCAATGTCAAAATCTTCCCATATCCACCATGTTCAGTTAATGAAAGCAGGTATTTAACTCACTTTATGGGTGTATATGAAAAGGAGCTTAATGCATACCCCAGAGTCTTTTTCAAAGCAATATCTTTTTTTTTTTATTGTGCCACCTCACATTTTTAACCAATTCTATCATAATTATTGAATAATTTTAATTTTTTTTTTTTTATAAGTAAAATAAGTATTTATTAATCCAAACAACTGTCAATTACAAAGTTAGAATATGCCCTATTTATGTAGGAGCATTAGAAACTAAGAAGTCATGAAAGTCCATGCCATTAAAGTCTACAGCAATGACCCAAGTACAAAGAGTCCTAAAAAATAATATTTTTAGCTCCGCCATAGATCTCTCTGTCTTCAAAAGTCCTCTCATTGCGCTCCTGCCACAATCACCACATTATAAGATAGGAATCATCTTCCAAACCGCATTGAATGATCACACACCTCAAATTGAGGTCCAACAAGCCAAAACATCCAACACGGTTTCCGGCATAACCCACGCTATGTTAATTCTATTAAACACCTCATCCCATATAGTTCCGGCTACCTCGCAATGTAAAAGTAAATGATTCACCGACTCACCCCCTCTTTTACACATACAACACCAATCTGCAATGATTATCCTCCTCTTTTTTAGATTATCTGTACTGAGAATCTTGCCTAAAGACGGTGTCCACACAAAGAAAGAAGTTTTGGGAAGAGTCTTATGATGCCAAAGCTTTCTCCAAGGAAACTATATCTCAGGAACTTGTATGAGTAACTTGTAGA
Organism: Juglans regia; assembly: GCF_001411555.2. Taxonomy (NCBI): domain Eukaryota; kingdom Viridiplantae; phylum Streptophyta; class Magnoliopsida; order Fagales; family Juglandaceae; genus Juglans; species Juglans regia. Next base: position 9,891,299 of record NC_049906.1, on the reverse strand, counting down.
AGGAATGAACAGTGAACACCCCTTTCCCTGCTGGACTCCACCACAAATCATCTTCATGCTGGATATTTGGACGACAAGAATACAAGAGACTTTAAAAATCTACAAAACTCCCCATTTCCCAATCCTATGCCTCCCGGTTGAAGTTGATGTTCCAGTGAATGTTCCTTCTTGCGACTTCCATAACCTCCGCCACCATGGCATCTTTAGCATTTGCGATCAAGAAAAGTATAGGAAATAAGTCTTGTAAAGCACGATTGGTACACCATACATCCTTCCAAAATCTGATCTTGGAACCTGTACCCAATTGCAGTCTAGTGTGTTGATGGAAGACCTCCCACCCTCTTCTAATATGTTTCCATAGTCCCATTCCAGAGGCCCCTCTAACTTCTCTAGTACACCAACCCTCCCCTAAATCATCATATTTGTTCTCGATCACAGTCTTCCACAAGGCTTCTGGTTCCTTGATATATCGCCACAACCATTTGTCAAGTAACGCCCGATTGAACAACCTCAAATTTCTGATACCCAAACCGCCATTAGAGATAGAACGGCACACCATCTCCCACTTGACTAGATAGAATTTAAACTCTTCACCTAAGCCCCCCCACAAAAAAAGTCTCTGTAACTTCTCAATTCAACCCGCCACACTTGCCAGTATAGGGAATGAGGATAAGAAGTGGGTAGATTAGAAAGTGTACTTTTAATTAGCGTAATCCAGCCCCCTTTTGACAAATACATTTTCTTCTAACCTGTTAGTCTCCTCTCTACTTTTTCAATCATTGTATCCCAAATAGAGTGCGCCCTCGAGGCTATACCCAGTGGTAGTCCCAAGTAACTCATAGGAAAAGACGCTATCTTACAACCTAGTGTGCCAGCCAACTCCCTTATATTTTGAACTTCTCCAATTGGCACCAATTCACATTTATCATAATTCACTTTTAACCCAGACACTGCTTCAAAACAAAGCAACAGTGCCTTCACAACCCTCAACTGATCTTGATCAGCTTCGCACATAATAAGCGTATAATTTGTAAACAGCAAATGCGAAATGGTAGTAATACCCCTACTCGGCAATCCAATCTGGAAACCACTAATAAAACAATTAGTCACTAAAGTCGAGATCATCCTGCCTAGTGTCTCCATAACAATAACAAAAAGTAAAGGAGATAACGGATTTCCTTGTCTCAAACCAAGAGAGCTCGGGAAGAAACCCTCTAGGCTGCCTTTGATCAACACAGAGAATCTTACCGTGGATATACACTAGCTAATCCAAGACCTCCACCTTTCTCCAAACCCACACCTACCCAGTAGATATAGAGGAAAATTCCAATTAACATGATCATACGCCTTCTCCATATCTAACTTACACATAAGCCCTGAGCTGTCAGCCTTCAATCTACTGTCCAAACATTCATTAGCAATTAGAGCCACATCAAGGATTCGTCCACCCTTCACAAAAGCATTTTGAGGCTTAGTAACAATCTTTCCCAAGACCCCACTTAAACGATTAGCAAGCACCTTTGCAATAATCTTGTATGTACCATTCACTAGGCTAATAGGCCGAAAATCTGTAATCTCAATAACCTATATCTTTTTAGGGATTAATGCAAGAAAAGTGATGTTCAGGCTTTTCTCAAATTTTCCTACTGAGAAAAACTCCTGAAACGCCTTCAGAAGATCTTCTTTAATCACCTCCCAACATTCTTGGAAAAAACCCATAGAGAACCTATAAGGACCGGGGGCCTTATCTTTTGCCATTTTCCTTACTACATCATAGACCTCTTCCTCTTCGAAAGCCCTCTCCATCATAGCTACATCCCCCGACTCAATAGTGTCAAAAACCAATCCATCCAGAGTAAGCCTCCACCCCACTTGCTCAATGAGGAGCTTTTGAAAGAAATCGACCACGTGGTCTTGTATAACCTCTTCTTCTCTGCACTCGACCCCCTCAATTTTCAGCACCTCAATGGTATTATTTCTTCTATGAGAGTTTGCAATTTTATGGAAAAATTTCGTGCTCTGGTCCCCTTCCTTTAACTAAAGAGCTCTTAATTTATGGCGCCAAAACATTTCTTCTTGTAGGATTATCCTCTCAAGATCTGCGACCAGCAAAGTTTTCTGTGCTTGCTCCTCCTTAGTAAGGGGTCTCCCTTCTTGTAGTCTTTCTAAATCCTGTATTTCCATCCACTTAGTATTTTTGTTTTCCTCTACATTGCCGAAAGATTGTTTATTCCATTCCTTTAAGTCTCTTTTTAAGGCTTTTAGTTTATTTGCAAAAATGAAACTCGGTGTACCCTCGAAATGATACGAAATCCACCATTGTTTGACCATTTCCACAAAACCTTCAGACTTCAACCACATGTTCTCGAACTTAAAATACCTTCTACCGCTATGAATACCTCCACAATCAAGCAAAATAGGCCATAATTTTAATTTCTATCATTCAAACAATCTTAATTTCTGAAAAAAATATATTTCTAATTTAATTTTTATTTAGATGACCCTTCAATACATTTTATAATAGGTAAATGATCCTTCAATAAATAAAAGACCATTCTCCCACAAGTCCCCTCAATTTCTACTTTCCAAAATCATTGATCATAAATTTAAATAATTTAAAAGGACATGGAATTTTAAAAGTTATAAACACTTTTTCTTCTTTGATTCATAACATTTTGTCCTCTTTCGGTTGAACCATGTCATTCATTCACGGGTTAAATGACCGTAAGTTAAAAACAATTCAAAAGATGAAGAAAGAACTTACTATACCATACCTCCTTGTGCCCATAGCTTGACCTCAGCTGGAAATGTCGCGGAAATTTAAAGGTAAAAAATCTTCTTTTATTTGTAACATTGTCTTTTTTTGTCTATAATATTTTGTCATAATAAGTAATCGAGGAAAATGATGTGAAATCATGTTTAAACAACTTCATACAATCAAGTTATAAAAAAATTAAAAATAGGATACAATTAAAAACTTAACAATTTTTCCCATGCATCATGAGGGTATGCGACTAGAAAGAGTAATGACTGTTGCATTAAGGCTCTTCCCAAAATAGTCTTTCAAATGGAACTCATGAAACACCTATGTGGTGTCTTCCTTTAGCACATCCCAACAAGCTTGGAAAAAAGCCAAGGAAAAACCATCTATTCCCAATAATCAAAATTCTAGATAAGAGAGTCCTTCCTCAATATATCATCAGAAAAAGAATGAGATTGTATAATAATACTAAACAATAATAATTAACTAAAAGTCTAAAATATATGATCCTTTATTGAACGAACCCTAATGCAAACAAATAAAAAAACTATATTACTCTCAATCATAAAAACTTCTCTAAAACGTTACATAGAGACAATCTGGAAATAAAATTCCTGGCATCCTTCTTACTACTAATCACACAAAATTTGACCAGAAATTCAATCTATCGATTGTAGTGTTTTTACTACCTCCCACACCTCACTCTTCTCTAAGGGTCTTTCCAACCATAAAGCCTCAGCCTCCTCAAGGGGCGAAAAATAAAGTATTGGAAGAAACAATTTGTTAATTATATTAATTCTAACACTTACCAAAAAATTATATTAATTCTAATAGAACTATAACATGTGATCCCTAATCATTGAGGTATTGGAACCAATGGAATTATTATTTATAATTGAATTAGTTACCCGATGAAAGTACTTCATGCATTTATCATAGAGCTATCAATCAGGCCGAGTCATGTTGGCCCATTCGGGTTCAGGTTTCTCTGAATTGACCCAAACCCGATTATACCCCACCCTAACCTTATCATTGCATTTTGGGATCTGGATCATGTCAAAACTTGACAGCCCTAAATTTTATCCCCATCTTGAAGCCACAAGGCCCTCGGTTTTTGTGGCCAACATATCTCCTCCACAAGAGTCCTTACAAGGTCACTGATAAGCATTCTCTTCCCCAATCTTGCTTCATCATGCAATGGTCTATCTTCCGCAATTACATCAAGGCCCTTTAAGTGTTCAAAAAGAATATTCTTCTTTTTTGTTTTCCAAAATCCCCAAACACCTCATCATTCCAAACTCGTAAATAAATTTCAAAGCTTTGAATTTTTGCACTGAAGTAAAACTCAAAAGTCTTTTGATTTCAGCCAGGTATTTTCAAACTTGAAATATAGTCTAGCCAGCCTCTTCTGAGATAAACTAGGAAAGTGTACTTTCCACTCAAAGACACCAAAAAGAGTTTAGACACATCAAGTACATTAAGTTTTTAAACTACAGAAAACAAATCACTGCATATATAAATATAAGAGATGAAAATTTAGTAAACAAATATGACATACGTGTCCAAGGATTAAGGATGACAAGCAAATTGAGAAGGCAGAAAAGACATTCATTTTATTAAGTATAGAAGAGACATGCTTAAATTTTAAAGCATAGACAATAACTCAAGCAATCTTACAAAACATTTTGTACAAAACAATGCTTATATAAAAGGTACTTGAGTACAGTTAACAAGTTCTAACCCTTACGTCCATGCCTCCAAAAAGACCAGCGCTGACTCAGGGGAAGTTATGACAATCCAGTCAAAGGTTATATCTTCTGCCATAAAAAAAGTATGGTTAATATGAAATGAAAGAATAAAGCAGACCAAGGTAGTTGAACTATTGACCTACACCAAATCTTTGACTAAGTGTATCTCTTTTCATATTCTTTTTTTGATAAGTAGTATCTCTTTTCATATTCAAGAGCAAATTGATCCAAAATAGGTTAGCATATGATGGGCACCAACAGAGCATTCCACCGATAAAAACAGTAGTGTGACTGTTTTAAAAACTACGATCCATGTTATGATCCCTCCCAAACAAAGTTTTTCTATCGGCTGGCTAATTCCTATCCTAGAAAAAACATGATTCTACTTTTTGTGCTGGTGACGGAGGCACTGAATATAAATGATATTTGTCAATAGGAGGCTCTTATTGAGTTTCTCAATGATGTGTAGGAATAATGAGAAGTTTGTGATGTCCAATCTCCTTTTCCTTTTTATTTTTATTTTCTGTGAATGATACCCTGATTTTTAGTGAGGATTAATTGGGAAAAATTTTCCATTTCGTCTATTCTAATTTTTTAAGCCGCCTCAAGAATTAAAATTAATTTGGTCAAGTTTTAGTGCTGGTTGGAATAATGGGTGATGTTGAAGAGTTGGCCATATCTTTGGCTGCAAGTGTCTCCTTTACCTCTGAAATAGCTAGGTCTCCCTTTATCTTTGGGGTGCCTTACAAGGACATCCCCTTTGGGAGGATGTCACAGAGAAGATGGAGTGTCATTTGATGGGGTGGAGACATTTCTTTATCTAAGGGCAAGTGGATCACTCTAATTAAAAGTATTATATCTAATTTGCCCACATACTACTGCTCTCTTCCCCATACCTATAGGACATTGTCTCGAGAAACTTTAACAGGATTTCTAATGAGGCAGAGTTAGGATGAGTTTAAGTACCACCTAGTCAAGTGGTTTAGGACTTGCACTGATTTCCTCAGGTGGTTTGGCGGCTGGAAGCTTGTTATTGTTTAACCAAGCTTTGTTGGGTAAATGTGGTGTTATGCCACAAAGAGATGTTTGGTGGAGATTAGTGCGGTAGTCAAATATGGTGGTATGTGGGAAGGCTAGGGTTGAAGTAAACAAGGCTACTAGACAATCAACTCAAATTTGCCTCAGTTAAGTTTGAATTGGTCTCGATTCAATTACTAAAAAATCCACTTGTGAACAGAAAATTAGGTTTGATTATTAAGCGGTACAAACTCATATAAAACTCACTTGATTCAATTAATGTTCGTGAATAACCTCGTACAGAGTTAGGCTTGACTAGTTAAGTTCTGATACGTTACTATTGAGTGTGTGTGTAAGTATGCATTAACAATACATAAAAATATATGGTATTATCAGTACACATGATATGTATGTATAATATATATATAGATATTATATTATTTCTAACTTACAGCTTATCATATAATCTTGTATAAGTATAGTTTTTATAAATATACTAATTTCTTATACAAGTATTTATGCTTGTACATATAGTATTTTTTTAAAAAGTATATACAGTAGTTATTAAGTACTATATCCCATATGCATTGTTTTTTTTTCACAAGTAAAAGATTTTATGCATTGAAATAGGCATAGCCCAATTACACAGGATGCATTGCTAGTAAGTGATGAACTATAATTGTGATTATAAAAAGAGTGTTTATTTTTCAATTTTATAGTTGATTGTACGTTATGAATAATTAATCAAATAATTCTATTTTTCTGTTTTAAAACCTTATTTTAATTTTTAATTATTAAAAACTAGAAATTTCAAAAAGTGAGCACTTTACTCAAGTTGAGTCTCAGCCAGAATTTAGATAACAATATACTACTTGGTTTGAGCTCGAGCGGTGCAAAAAGCTCAAGTCGAGCTCGAGCTTGAGCTTTTTACAAACTCCTAAGGCTGCCATACATACAAAGAATTCTATCCTTGATGGCGCCTTATTTCTCCAAATGCTCCCCAAGGGAAAGGAGCACCAGCTTGGGGGAAGAGCATGATAGAAAGACTTGACCTTGAAGGTCTGGCTTTTAGAAGGGATCCAACAAATTGTCTGAACCACCTCCTATCAACCTGATAGAGTACAAAATAATGGAGAATGAAGACATCAACTTCACCTCCTAATCGTGTGCCGATCTAAAAAAAAAGTAACATTTCATTAGAGTCCGTTATCAAAGATCTGCAAAGGTTCTGCTACCGACACTCACTTGCCATGAGAGATGCTGGACAATGTTGGGAAAGTTTTCTTTAGAGGCTGATCGCCACACAATTTATTGTGCCAAAATTTTGGCTTAGATCTATCACCCATCTTAAATCTAACACAACTAGAGAAATCTCCTCTGAGGAAGAGAAATATTTTAATAATGGATTGATTGTTATATGTGTAAGCAGGGCAAAGAAAATGTTGATTAATAATAGCAATAATATGAAGCAAAATTATGATGATGGTTGATAACTAATGCAACTTTTTGTTGTACATAAGATTGTAAAGCTTTTTTTTATTGTAAAGAAGATCTAACATATCTCATCTAACTGCATATATATTGTGAATTTTACTTTTCTGAGATCTCTGTGTACCTAACACTTCTCGAATAAGATTGCCTTAATTATAATCTAATATATAATATCCCTAGTAGGATGGAATCCCTAACACTTGACACTATAAAAATCATCCCACACCAGCATGAGTTAAACCACAAAGATCATGAACTTACCACTTAATACAGAACATAGCATATCCATATCAGGACCCCGTGTATGCTGAATAAGGGGAAGTTCTAGACAGTCAATCCCATGTTCAGCCTGTACCCAACATAATATATAAAGTCTTAATTCTAAAATATATTCGAGACTTTATTTCCAAAATAAATTTGGCCACCCATGCATTGAGGATCCCACCGCTATTTTTTTTTTCCATTCTGGATAATCCAAGGAATCTGTGCACTGAAAACAGATGAGTGAGCACACAAAAACATTGGAGGTAATCTTTTGCAAAGAACATGGTAAACACAACATGAGAGAATTAACTAGGGAACATCATGCTGGTATATATTAAATTCATGGTAATGGGAAGGTTTAGATATCGTATATCCAAAATTATCCTTGTAGTTCTGATAACTAGTATTTAGAGTTCCGGAGAAAAATGATAGTTTAGTGGACCAAAGACGAGATATGCATGCAATGATAGTATCCAATGCATTAATGGAGAGAGATGAAATACCAGGAGCTGCATTCATTTCGACTTGGTGGCTTGACATATGCAACAGATTAATGTTTGTTAATGAGTGGCATTTGAAGAGTAAAAAAAAATACCAGCACTAGTAGTTGTATGGATGCAACAGTATGGTTTGGATTCTATTGAGTTTAAAATATGGAAGATTAATAAAGTGGAAAATCACTTGTCTTCTTCACCGTTTCTTTAAGGGGAGGAGTAGTTTTCACTTGCTTCATTATTTTCAGATAGTGTAATATTCTTTTCTTTGATAACCATCAACTAGTCAAATCATTTTCCACTTCATCACCAAAAATTATAGAGCCATTATCAAAATATAAAATAATAATAATAATAAGTAACAATTAAGATTCAAGAATGCCTAGTTTTATGTAAATATATGATTTATTTAGCAGGGAATCAGTATGATATTATCTATTTGGAATGGTAACTTCCAATCACATCAGCAGATTAGTAAATGCAAATGGAAAGAAAGTGTGGATAAAATACGAAAATTTCCCACCATTCCAAATAATTCAGATTTATAGAGAATAGATTAGTAGCGATAATAAGATGCACGATTTTGATACATCCTATAAATCTTCCCTTTACTTCTCCCGTAGTCATGCAGTGGAAATAAAGATGCTTTCTCGCAGCAAGTGAACCGAATGTAGCGTGGGGAATATTATTTTAAAATGATAAAAAACGGTTCTTTTGGAATTTAATATCGGTTTAAATTGTACATCCAGCTTGTGCAAGAGCTTCATCTATGTGGAGCCTCACCAAGAACGTCACATTCCTTATTTTTTTATCGATAAACAAAATTTTATTAAAGCCCGAGAATAGGGACATATATAAGAGCATTGTCTATGTGCGATACAAGGAACTCATGAAAGTCACATTCTTTATTAATGATGTTCATGAGCAAGGCAAGAACGTTTTAGATAGATAAAACGAGTACAAGGCCGAAAACGTCGTGTTCTTTTCCACAAACAATCAAACATCTAACGTGACAAATCAAACCTCAAGACACATTAAAAAAAAGTACAAAAATATTGAAAATGGATCCGGAGAGAAAAAGAAAAGGCGAAAGAGACTACCACATTAATTAATATCATCGAAAAGAAAAAGCTATAGAAGCCAAAAGTGGAGCCATTCCGAAACCCAGAAATCAAAGAGAAACGCATAATCAAGAAACCACAAGAAAATCGGAGATAAATTTAGAATGCGCGAGAGAGGGAAAAAAAATACCAGAGCTTGGATGAGCTTGCCGTTCTTCCCACGTTCTCTGGTCACCATGACTTTTGGGCTCGGATTCGAAGTGGAAGTCCAAACAGAAGCCGGAGAAGAAGAAGAGGATGAAGAAGAATGGGTTCGGAGAGTAGAAAGAAAGATTGGCCGGTGAAGTTGCAGACAAGAAAAAGTAGGAGCAGGAGTGGGCAGAGGGGACAGCAAGGAGACCTGAGGAGGAGGCATCCAAGACCGCGTGTTGTGCAGAGAAGACTCTGACCAAACTCCCCAAGCTACTGATGTTGGCATTCTACAAACATTTGACTTCCAAACATAATTATCATTTAAGTCTGCGTTTGGGTATTCAAATGAATTAAGTTCTATATTAATAATAATGAAATAAAATAATAGTGTAAATTTTATGAGATCTACTTAAATAAATTTAAGATAGGTTTGACAATTGGAATGAGATATAGAATTTTCATTTCATTTCATCTAATTATCATAATTTTTTTAAATTCTTACACAAAATATAATAAATAATTCAACCTTTTAAAATCTCAATTTAACTTTTTCAAATTTTAAAATAATAATAATATTAAAATTTTATTTTAAATTTTCATCTAAAAGTAAAAATATTTTAAACTTTTTGAAAATTTAAATATTGAATTAAAAAATTGCAAGTGGATGTTAAGATAAATTTAAATATATTTATAAAAAATTGAAAAAGGTTGTGAGTCCTACGTATAAAGAAATATTGAATTAAAAAAAGTTATGGGTCTCACGTGTAAATAGGTTTTGAGTTGAGACGAGTTTAGTAATTTGAGAGTTGGGTGAACTCAGATGATTTTAAAGCTGCGTTTGGATGTTGAAGTGAGTTGAGTTGAGATAATAAGATATTATTTATTATTATTATTTATTATTATTATTATTATTATTTTAGGATTTGAAAAATTTGAATTGTTTATTATATTTTGTGTTGAAATTTGAAAAAGTTATAGTGATGAGTTGAGATAAATTTAGGTTCCAAACGAACAACCAAACAGGGCTAGATGGTCCAACAAATTTGAGCAATTAAATCATTTAGGCTCTGTTTAAATAATGAAATGAAATGAGATGGTTTTAGATGAAAGTTGAAAGTTGAATAAAATATTATTGAAATATTATTTTTTTAATATTATTATTATTTTGATATTTGAAAAAATTGAATTGTTTATTATATATGAAAATTTTGAAAAGTTGTAATGATAAAATGAGATTAAAACATTTTTGTATCCAAACGGAGCCTTAATATAACTTTTAGTTTTGCAAATATTTTTTAATTTTGTTTTATTTATAAAATAATAATATTTTAATGATATTTTTAAAATAATAATCTTCAATTTTTTTTTAATAAAACCTCGTATATCTTCATTCCATTCAACTATAACCAGATATTATACTTTTATCAAACTGTAAAAACTAAAAACACATCTTCTGGATAATCCTATATCCACACTACTTCCTCTCCAAAACCAATTGTTTTTGTAGCCAAACTATGTGCCACCTTATTACCTTCCCTATATATGTGTTGTGTCTTCCATCTGTTTGGACATATAAAAACCTGCTTCAAGTCTTCTATCAATTGTCCACACTAGACTCAACTCTCTTTTGAGTTATTTACAGCATTTATCACAATCAAAGCATCACATTCAAAGACCAATCTGTAAATCTAAGCTCACTGCTCAGTTCAACAGTTCGCCATAAAGCTTGAAACTCAGCAACTATTGGACTACATACATTATCTTTTGGCATACTGAGAGAAACAAGTACCTCTCCCTCCTCATCCCTTATTACTATACTAGCTCCCATCTTCATAGTTTTCTAATTGAATGTTGCATCCCAGTTCACTTTAACCTCATTTGTTGCAGGCTTCTTCCACCTCACCTCTCTACTTCCTGCTATTATAGTTGAGCTTCTCTGTCCACAACCATCTCCTTGAGCTTCTTTGTACACTTCCATGTTTTCAGTGGCCTTACTTATCACTCTTCTTGGTCCTATGAATTGTTCTTCAAAGACCATCTTGTTTCTTTGCAACCAAATATGTCTCATGGTGACAACAACCATTTCACTATCCCTTTGAGTTAACTGCTACACAAGTCTGTTCCATGTTACACAGAATTCCTCCTCATTGCAACACCACTTCTGGATAGGACTCTCTCTTTCAGCCCACACATCACTTGCAGCTCCACAACTCCATATAGCATGACCCATTGTTTCAACTTCTCTGACACATATAGGGCATTAAGCATCCTCCACCATTTTCCTCTTAGCCAGATTATGTTTAGTAGGGAGATAGTCATCTACAGCTTTCCACATGAAATTCTTCACCACTACAAGGACTTCCATCTTCTATATAGCCTTCCAACCCACTCCTCCACTTTTAATGCTAGAGGATTCACTTTTACTTCTTTTCATATCCATATCCAGGTAGTAGGCACTTCGAACTGAGAAAATCCCAGTGTTAGTAAATCCCCAAATCTACTCGTCACTGCCACCCTCATGCTGATAGGAATTGATTTCACAATCCCAACTTCTTATTTCTCCAGAACAACTTCTAACACTTCCTCCTTCCACCACACCTTATCAATGAACTCTTTTACCTTAACCATCTTATCAATATTCTGCACAGGAGCTAGTGATGAGTACCAAGAGGCCCAAGAAAGGTATCCACTTGTCTTTCCAAACCCTGATTTGTTTCTCATTCTCGACTCTCCAAACCACCCCTTCTTTAAGCAACCTCAAAGAAGTCCACAATCCTCTCCACATTATAGAAGGACATCACCCAAGGTTTAAGGTCAATAGGTTGTTTCCCTTAAAATATTTTTCTTTAAGGATTCTTACTGAAAGAGACTCAGGATTAGTCAAAGTTCTCCAACATTGTGTAGCCAACATGGCTGTGTTGAAACTCTCCATATCCCTAAATCTCAAACCACCTGCTTATTTAGTGCCCCCATATTTTCCCAGCTCCTCCAGTGTGTCTTTATGTCATTTTGTTTGTGGCCCCACCAAAACCTTTCCATCATGGCAGAAATCTCATTGCATAGTCTCTTAGGTAGTCGAAAAACACTCATATGGTAGGTTGGGATGGCTTGTATAATAGCTTTTAGAAGTACCTCTTTTTCAGCTTGTGATAAAAACTAGTTTTTCCAACTGCTAAGTCTTTGCCAAATCCTCTATTTGATCCCTTTAAATGCATTATATTTCAATCTACCAACCAAAGTAGGCAGACCCAAATACCTCTCACTGTCACTGCACAATCTAGCCCCCACCACCTCCATTAACTACCTCTTTACCTCATTTTTTTGTATTTCCACTAAAGAAAATTGGAGTTTTTTTGTTATTCAAACATTGACCAGAGGTTGCCTCATACACCTCCAAAATCTCCTTCATTTTCATTCATTCACTCACACTTGCCTTGCAAATCAAAATACAATCATCTACAAACATCAAGTGGGTCACAAATGTCCCTCCTTTAGTGATTATAGCCCCTCTTAGCTCCCTTCTTTCCTCAGCTGCATCAATCATACTACTCAGTCCCTGAACACATAATACAAATAGAAATGGGGACAATGGGTCCCCTTGCCTCAACCCCCTTGAAGGCAAACTCACCTGCTCTTCCATTCACTAGAGTAGAATATGACACTGTGGACACACCATCCATAATCCAACTCACCCACTGATCACAAAAACTCATTCTTCTCATTATTGTTTCCAAATAACTCAACTCTACACGATCATAAGCCTTTGACATGTCTAACTTGACTACCATGCTCCCCACCCTGCCTTTCTGCCTGTTTCTCATCGAGTGCAACAGTTCATAAGCCACTTGAGTATTGTCAGAGATTAGTCTTCCCTTAATGAAAGCACTCTACTAATAAAAGATGATGTCTATCAAGATCATCTTCAACCTGTTTGCTAATGTCTTGACCACAATTTTGTACAAGACATTACATAGACTTATAGGTCAAAACTCACTAACTGTTACATGTTCCTTTACGTTAGGAATCAAGGCTATGAGGGTCTGATTAATCAGTCTCAGGTCACTGCCTCTTTTTAAGAACTCCAGTACAGCCAAACACACATCTTCTCCTACTACATGCTAGTATTTCTGGTAAAAACAGGCTCTAAATCCATCAACTCTTGGAGATTTATAAGGACCCATCTGAAACACAGCTGATTTCACCTCTTCCCTTGTGAATTCCTTAGTTAAAAGTGCATTCATCACACTACTCACCCTAGGTTTAATAAACTGTGTTCCAGCTTCAATCATCTCCACAGATGGACCACTCGAGGATAAGACCTCTTCAAAGTGTCTTAAAGGCTCCCTCAATACCTACCTAGTCCTTCAAAACTCTACTAGATAATTCAGAAATCTAAGTAATCCTTTTTTTCTCCTCCTTTGATTTGCACAGGCATGATAGTACTTGGTATTCCTATCTCCATCTCGAAACCAGCTCCTCTTGGCTCTCTGTTTACATCTTATATCTTCTTTCTCTAGCAATTGGCCAACTTTCCCTTTTAACCTCTTAACTTCCTCACACTTGCTTCCATCCTCGTCCTCTTGCATCCCTTTTAGTATCTCAGTTTTTTCCTTCAGCTCCTCTTCTTCTCTTTTATTTTTTTGTCTCCCCCACCCCTTCAGTATAGCACTACATATGACCAGAGCCTTCTTAACTTTCTCTAAAGAAGTGCTCCATTCTCTATCCCTAACCCATTCCCCCCTCACCACTTTCTCACACTCCTCACTTTAGTCTAGCAAGCTTCAAAATGGAACATCCTCTTCCTGGTTCCACCTGGCCTGTTTGAAAATATCTGGATCACTATGGGTTTATGATCTGAACACCTAGTAGGCAGCACCTCAACCTTCACTTCCTTAAATAACTCCTGCCACCTGCCATTAGCTAGATATCTGTCCAACCTCTCCTTGACCAAAGTGCCATCTGAATGCCCATTGCTCCATGTGTATATGTCACCACTATAACCCAGATCATACGACTCATTCTCCTCCACAGCCTTCCTAAACAACATCATCTAACTCTCCTTCCTTTGATTACCTCCCCATTTCTCAGATTGACAGGTTATCTCAGTGAAATCACTTACAACACACGATGGGACTTGTCATTCTGGTTTCAACTGCTGCGACAAGTCCCAAGAAGACTTCCTATTTGCTATCTTAGGATGGCCACATGCCATTTGGAGTAGTTTAGAATTTTCACTTCCAGCTCATCCTTCCACAAGGTCCTGAATTGTCAGAGGGTTCCCCCACTTCTTTTTTTATCAACATGTCCCCCTTCATTTCCCCCTTCTTTTTGTTTACCCCTTGCCCTTCTCTTGCACCTCCTTTCTCTGCACAGTGTACCTCCCACCCATCTCAATCAAGCATCTCATCAATCCTAGTGGCCTCCTCCCCCCCCCCCCCTCTCTTCCCCTACCCCCTCTCCCTCAAACCCTTCCCCATCAACCTCATAGAGTTCCCTAGCAGCCTCTTTCAAAATTAACCTCTCAATCTCTTCCCTAGCAGCATACTCTTCACTAATCTCCACCCTCACTTCCTCACCCCTTCAGTTTCCACACCTTGCTCATGCTGCTGCTCCTCCTTCCTCTCCTCTTCTTCATCAAACACCATCCTCTCCCTGAAATTGCCCTGAGGCCCTCCACTTACCCTTAGCCAAGGACCAAATTGGTTCTTCTTATCACCAACCAGATTATGTGACAGGGCACATCCCTCCTCCCTATAAACTATGCAACCACATTTGAAGCACAACTTAGGGAGCTTATCGTAGGTAAAAGGCACCCACAACTTCTTCTCACCCACTTCTATAGTTCTTCTAGCCTTCCTAAGATCTACCTCCACCTTCACCTTCACCCTTAGGTAACTTTCCCAACCAACATCATCCTTGGGTGCATCAACCTCTTCTACTCTCTTAAGGAAAATCCCAATCTGCTCTCCCATGTCATATGTCATGCATGATAGAGGTAAATTGTGCATATGCACCTGTAGAGAAACCAGATCAAAGTTGATCTTAGTTGGTTGAGTCAAACCATCGAATGATTTCAACACAAACATCAGGTTGTCAAACAACGATGGGCAGCCATCCAGTACTCTCCTCTTATCCCTCGAATTTGCAAAGGTAATAATGAATATGTTCGCACGTATCTGAGTGAACACAGGTGGTCTACTAACCTTCCATATCTTAATCATCATTGCTCTTACCACCTCCTTCCCCTTCGTGCAATTCGAGCATATTTTTCCAATCAGACTACAGTCTCCTTTGCTTTTCACCTTCACCGAGCTTCCCGCATGTACATTAACGCCAGCATTCTCCTCATTCAAGCTCAGCTTCTTCCAAATACTCTCCAGATCCTCCATTCCCACCCACTGTACCACTCATATGAACATTGACTTCACTACCCACCACCAACGGTAGGACTAGTTGCTTCTCTTCCTTTTTGCACCCTCGAGCCGTTATTATAATAATCTTCATTTAAAACAGTATTATAATAGAATTTTATTTTTCCATAATGTTTGAGAAAAAGATATCTTCACGTCATTATTGTCGAGCAAGTAAGTATTAGGTAGTTTCAAGGTAGGCATATATGGTATTTCCCCTTATTATATGGCGTCTTGAATAATTTTAAGGACAATACTAGGGTGCACATTTGGATATGCACATTAATGTAAATGATATTTTTTCTTTTATTTTTTCAGCATTTTATAAACATTTTTAACCATTAAGAAAATAAAGAATAAATAAATAAAAATATATATGAATAAGCATATTTAGGAGTCATACAATTATTTTCCTAATTTGAATAATATGACGTCATGATAAGATGAGAATATCATTCATTGTTTATCTTATCTAATAATTGTCCTTGATTACTATGTACAGTCTTTATGTATGTGTATATATAGAGAGAAATGATAGAGCCACCAAAAAAGTATACACATATTTTGAACCGAATTTTTTTAATTTTTTTAATTTAATGATTAAAGAAATATTTTTTTTAATGATTTTGTATTTTTTTTATTTTTAAAAATGTTTAAATTTTAAAAAATGTTTGAAAAAATAGAGAAAAAAATGTTTGCATTATTCGGTAGAAAAAATGTGTAGAAATTCTATGGCCCTAGCACCACTCTCATATACATATATATATATATAAATATATATATATATATTTATACTAGCAGTGGTAAATGTGCAAAGCACATTTGCCACATCTGCCAAATTGAAGAAAAAAATAAAGTGTAACTTCGAATATTAAAATAGTCTAATATATAAGAATAAAATTATTATTTATTTATGTTCATCATTAATTATGAAATTTAAATTATATTAAAAATTCAAATTAATTAGATAGTTTTTTTCTCTTAAAAATGTACAGTAAAATTTCATCATTTATTTAACAATGAAAAATTAGTATTTTATAAATTAAAGTTGATTTTTAGTGTATGATATAATATTATTCTCTTAAAAATGTTCAGTAAAACTTTATCTTTTATTTAATGATAAAAAATTAGTATTTTATAAATTAAAGTTAATTTTAAGTGTATGATAGAATATTTATATTTTAATTATCTATTTTATGTTAGTTTAAATCAATATTTAAACTTCTACCATTAGATTAAATTTGAAAATTAAAGATGAAGGGTTGGAATTTAAAACTAAAAAACTAACATTTTTCTCCACTTTTTCTTTCTCCCTCTCTCTCTCTCTCTCTCTCCTCCCTCAGCTCACGCGTACGCGGTACGCTGCCCCTCTCCCAGCCAAATGTTCCTCTGCCCAGCCCGGTGCTGCTGTGCATCGGTGAGCCTCACCGCCCCTTCCACCGGCACCACCTCACTCTGGCGAGTCCCCTCACACCGGTCTCCCTCTCTCACGCTCTCTCTTCCTCTCTCTCGGCTATGCACAGCCCGAATGGGCTTGATGTTGCTGCGTCGCCGTGCGCCATCCTCCGACGCTACCACCTCCACGGTAGCCTCCTCTTCCACCGGCCATCCCTCTTTAGCTAGCTCGGCTTCCATCTCCCTGTCGTTTGCTCCCACGAAGTCCACCTCCCTCACGCACAGGTTCTCCCACTTCCACCACAGTGCACCACGACCCACGGTGTCCAGCCACCGTCATGAGCCTCCTCTGGCCACCATCGACCTACCCCAACCACCCATGGCCTCGATCTACCCCTCATGCATGCCCACTCTCTCTGACTCTCTCACGGACTCTTGCTCCTTCCCAAGCTCTAGCCGATGACCATGATTTATGATTTGCGTAGAAACCTGTGTGTTGATTTGGTGAGTTGTGTGATGATATTTTTATTTTGTGGTATTTTGTGGTTATTTTGTTGTGATTTTACCGTGATTTTGTTGTGATGATGTAGAGAGGGACGCGGATTGTGGTATTACGACGCACACTGGCATTCACACGGACGAACCCAAAAAGAAACATAAAAACCAAACAAACATGCGAAAAAAAAAAAGCATCTTTACTGTTCATTACTGTTGAAGAACAGTAATATGAAGATAGCCTCTTTTAAGTTATAGGAAGATATATATATATATATATATATATATAAAATACGAGATTTCATTTGGTTAGCTTAGTTAGAGGTGGAAACTTCCATGGACGAAAGAAAGAGGCTTAGTCCGTTCAAAAATACTTTGTAGTGACAATTAAAAAAAGATTCATGTTCTTAAATCATTAAGAAAAAAGAAAGAATAAATAAAATTTGTACCTTCCAACAACATGAACATGGAAAGATTTACTTTTTCAATCTCTATTTATAAAAATCAACAAGTAATTTTACCATTAGACTAAAAACTTAACAAAATAGTATTTTATAAAAAAAATGGACATTACGATGGATGAAAGATAGATAAGATTTTATAATTTTAATAGTCAAATCTTAATGAATCACAAGTATTGTGATGTTTTTGCTAATTTGTGAGTAAAATGTTCTAATTTTGATAGTTTGACGTATAATTGTAATAACCACTCAGCCCACCTCAAAGGCCCAGCCCATTTCCCTTTTCTTCTCCCTTCTCTTCCCGTGGCCTAAATTCCCCATTCTCCTGTGTGTGTGTGTGTGTTTGTGTTTGGTAATTTATTTCTATCCCTATTCTCTATTTCCCTCTCAATTTTTGTCCTTGCAACGTAATAACCTCCACCTGGCCCACAACTATTGCTCTTTGCTATTCTATCACCACCAACGATAATATTAGGTAAATTCTTCTCTCTCATAAGTAGTATATTTAATGAATTTCGAGTATAAGATTTGTTTAAGTTTTGGTGTTTTGAATTATTGAAAATATACGTAGTTGATTATGCTGTTAGGGTGTGTTGAAGATGAATTTGATATTCAAGTATTATTGGTGGATATTAGCTATAAGAGTAATGCCACATACAGTCATGGAGTACGCAAGCGTCGTGTAGTCGCTTTGAAAAAGAGTGGGGTCTACTATTAAAAAATTAATTTCTTTTCATGTGGGTCCCATATTTATTCATTTTTTTCAAAGCGACTGCACGACGCTTGCACACTCATGACTGCAAGTATCATTTCTCTAGCTATAATTAATTAATGTTTATGTCATTGTTATATGATTAAGTTAGACCTTATCTACGTTTAAATAATAAGGGAATAGATGCTAGTATACGTACTATCCAAAAGCATGTTTGCAATCTAGAAATTTGGGATTTATTAATTTTGGAGGATAATTTGTTAGGACAATTCGAAATTCATGTTATTAAGGATTAATGGGTGAGATTTTAGAGTTAAGTGAAATCGTTTTTAGTGTAGAAGTTATCATATTGTAATTGTCTTGAAATAGGTTCTGAGTGACCATTGGCGAATGAATATCATGTGATTATTTTTTACTAATAATTGAGGTAAGTGGCTCTTTAATGTGTTTTTGCTAAAATAACTGGTTGATTTTGTTTGGAATGGTACACATTTTGGTATTATATTTCAAACTTGCTAGTCAAAAGTTTTTTTTCTCTCTCTACTATTTTTTCTTTCCGTACAACCGAGATACTTTCCAACGATGGATGGAGGTATTAACGACAAGATTAAGGTTTCAATATTAGAGATTTAGGTGTGATTTGCGCGATAATGGGTTCCCTAAAACATTTAGTCATAGAATCAAAAGTTTTTATGTTGTCGAAGGATGAAAGCTCCATATTTATCGTTGAGATGAGCTAGAAGGTAGTGCAATAGATGAGGCTGGGGATGACCACGGTGTAATGGCTTGCCAAAAAACTGGAGTACTGCCTGAAGCATGAAAAGAAGGATTTTTACACCACAACAAGGGAGGGGAACAAAAGCTTCATTGCAGAGGTGTTCCAATGCCAGTGGCCGCTACATGGCTTTAGTGGAATACGATGGTGGTGGTAGACGCAACTTTATTTTTATACTAGAAGAGAGGGAGGGTCAAGGATGGGGGAAGATGGCGGAGGAGTTATGGGATTTTGTAGAACAAGGAGGAAATAAGAGGTGTCCCAGAGATGGGGTAGCTTTAGGGCCAGTGGCAGTGGTGGATCAATTGCAAACTCAATCATACAAGGAGGCCTTGGTGTAGACAGTGGCACCGTTGCAGTCCCATGAGCAGAACAAGGGTGTAGTTAGGGGTGCTATGGCAGCTCAGACAGGAGGCATCGTAAGACCCGGCAACGGCTACGAGACTGGAAAACTTCCTCATATAGTTGGTACAACAAGTACACAACGGAAAGGAGGTGGTGGCAGGCACCATGCTGGTCTGGCAGAAGATGGCATGCACATAACACTTTCGGATGTAAAATCCCATCTGAATGCACTATAGGAGAAGGTAGAATTATTAATATGGTGTGTTGAGGAGCATTATGACTTGGGCCTGTGCTTGGAGGTAATTGGTCCTAATAAATATAGTGCTAATCGTATGGGGTTGGAGGCAAATGGATCCATAAGGCTGCTGCAAGTTGAGGGGCAGCTGAAGGCTAGACAAAGACTGGGCCTCCCATTTAGCCCTCAACCCATGGGGTAATACATCGTCAAGGAGACACTTGGGGCCCAACCTGTGTGGAGAAAAAAAGGGGTTGGGATTGAGCGTACCTGTGTGATGCAAGGCTCTCCACCGGTAGGAACCAAGCAACCTCACCGAAGAAGGCTCTGATAGACTTAGGTCTGACCAAGAAACCCATGACAGAGGCTTCAATGGCGAAGTCGACGGTGGAGGCGTCGAAGGCAGTGGAACCAAAAATGGTTTCCGACGTTCCCTCACCGCCGGATCTCTGGCATAGAACAAACAAACAACATCGACGATGAATTTCTAGGTGGTTCCCTCGATGGTGGATGGCTCTCAGGGGATTTCTCATGCATTCTGTGTGTCAAGGTGTGGACAAAGACTGACAACGGCTGAACTAGGAATTTTATCCAACGTCCCCTCACCACTGAGCGTAGGATCTCCGGCACAGCATGGACAGACAATGCTGACGGGGGGTTTTTGACGAAGGATTTTCAACAGGAGGAATGGACCTGAGAGCTGTGTATAGGGTTGGAAGTGTTGAGGTGATGATGCAGGGCTTTTAGGAGGATTGCAAGTCCTTAGTGCCAATGTAGGGATTCCTTCAGGATGATTGTAGGTCCCTCTTTATGGAGGGGGAGATGGGAGACTCGGTGGAGTTGCAGGGGGTAAGTAGAGATGAGATTGACATGGTAGGGGAGCCCACACCCCTAAATTATCTGCTACCAAGTTAGCTTCAAGCTTCTGATTGGGTTTTATATAAGGTGTCGGAAATCCAATTGTGGTGCCCTCGACCCCGACATGTGATTTAGTAGGAGTTGAGACACTGGGGTGATAGCCACTCGGGTCACGCACCCTAACGCCAAGTGCAAGTGTGTGCAGACATGCAATATGTGTAAAGTTTATAAACACAGCAGAAGAATAATAAGGCACTCCAAAAACTAAGTACTAGAAAAAATTAAAATACAACCCAACAAGAAGTCATCCATAAGGTTATTACAATTATCCAACTAATTAAAAAAAAAATAGAAGTTCTTCAACCACAATGGAAATAAACCCTAGGTCATCACTCCTCAAGTGGGGTCGGTCCCTCATGCTCAGACTCGTCCTCTGAATCAAAGTCTACGAAACCTTAGGTGGGAACACCACAATGAGATCTCGCAGTCTCAGCAAGTAAATCCATAGATTAACAACCATGAATTTTGAACATGGAAACATACCAAACAAACATGAACAACAACCATGAGAGATTATCCCAAAATACTCCCTTTTTGTAACCTTTACCAAAATTGTTTCAATTATAGCCACTCATGCCAAAATCACATTTGTACACAGTTGACACTCATTTATTACGGTGTGCACCATGGTCTCCCCTAGGGACCATCCGCACATTCTGGCTCCCTTCGTCACATCACAAGTAATGATCGTGCGTGTGACTTCGTAACGAGTGATGCCCAATTCCGCGCCTGACACGTATATAATTAGACATCCTCTAACCCCCGTTAGCAAACGGGCCATGTCTGGCACGATGTATCAAGAGTGTTATCGTCTTGGCCGAGCCTACTGTCGCCCAACGATAGCTGAGGGAATGTCACTCAGTTTTACACGCTCCAAAGTGACCAGAGGACTCCACCAAGATAATACCACATCTCGGCTTGGGGTCGCGATACGCACGCAGCCATAAAATATGCATTTAATCTTTTGACACCGAAATACAATTTTTCTAATTTCATAGTATAATCACAAGGCAAAGCACAATTAACAAATCATAACAATCAATAAGAATAAAAATGCAAATGCATGACAAGCAATTAATGGATGGCATGACATAATACAACCAAGTAGCATACAATTCATCATACAAACATCATAGTTGTCATAGTCCCAACAATTTCATAATTTCTAAACTACACGCGATTCCCAACGCTCTACTTGGCCCTAGGCAGACACTCATCACCAACTACATTAATATAACCCAATGCTCCACAGGGCCCCCGACCACTTCTCATTCACAACCAGACTGCAACAACATTCAGATAATAATTTATTCCACGTTAGTATTTCGAGGATCAATTCGGGAATTTACTTACAATAGCGAAAGTGCAATTTCTGGATGATTAAGTGCGATGAATTTAAGTATCCTGCAAGTGTGCGTGAGTGCGTGTTGTTGTGTAGATGGAAGAAAAATAGTTATTCAAATCTGACGCTGCCTAAAGATAAATAAACAAGGTGAGAGGCATGTGGTAGTGGCTGCGTGACGGAGGCAGTGGCAGTGCTACGGAGGCAGTGGCAGATTTGGACAAATTGAAGGGGATCTACGACTAGAAAAATTTAAAGGGAGACAGATTCGTGGCAGTGGGTGCAAGAGGGGAATTTTGGGGCGTAGTGTGGCGGAGCACGGTGGAGTAGTGGCTAAAGTGAGCCTAGGCTCACGGGTTGGATGAAATCGAGGGAGGAGGAAGTCAAGAATGAGAAGGGGAAGGCCAGGAGGTGGTTGAACGACCACTGGAACGCGACTGAGAGCAGTGGCTCGTGGCGGTGCACGGTGGAGCTTGGTGGAAAACCTCTTCAAGGCTACATAAATGAAGATTGAAAGGGGGAGGAAGGTGATGAGACAATGTTTTAGAGGAGGAGAGGGTGTTTTCGGGATGGTTTCGTAGAGGGAGAGGTTTTGCCTATTTATAGGCCAAGTGACCCACCCACGATAAAACCCACGAGAATAACACTAGGCTGTTGATGCTCTGTTTTCGGGAGCTAAAACAGAGTATGCCGTGTGTTCCTCCTTCAACGGCGGGGCGACGGTGGGGTGGTGAGGACAGCTGGAGGGTGGTGCGCTGTTGCACAGAGGAGTTGTTGTCTGTGAATTCGGGTGGCAGGGCAGCGGCCTCACGGAGAATCAACCCGTGTTGCGCTACGGGCTTGGCCAGTAATTGGGTGTTGCATGACTGTGTTGAGGGGAAGGTCTTACAATGAGGAAAAGGAGTGGCTATGGTGAGGCTTTGGGCCCTGGATGATGGTCATTTACGGTAGAAGTGGGTTGTGCTGTGGTGAAGCCGTGGATGCTGTTTGTGTGGGGAGGAGTTGCTAGCGGCGGTAGCAAACGTAACAAAGACGTTCTCTACGCATGTCTATTGCTTACGTATAAATATGATGCGGAAACCCTAGAGATAAACCATAAAGGACGGGGTGCATGAGAGACGTGCATGCGGAAACTGAGTCGTGCGTGTGTATGCATGTCGTGGACGAGAGGAAGACCTAGGGGGGAAAAAGAAAATAGACGGTAAGAATAAAACGTGCGGAAGTTAACATGTGAAAAAAAATAATAAAATAAAATAGAATTAACTAAAACAAAATAAATAAATAAAAATAATAAAAAATTGAGTTTGATTGGGTCCGGGTGTTACAAAATCTATTTACTACAATCGGAAGAACTGATTGCCCAATTTAGAAAATTCCAACAAATATACTTACTAATTAGTATAGGTTAAATGGAGTACAAAGCACCATGGGCCTTCAATAATAGGAAGATAAGAAAGAAAAAAGAAGTGTACACACCCACACACCCACCCACACACATATATATACTTTGAAAAATGATAGTTGCAGTCATGAGTGCAAGCGTCGTGCAATCACTTTAAAAAAATGAATAAATACAGGACTCACATGAAAAAAAAAATTTTAATAGTAGATCTACTCTTTTTCAAAAGGACTACACAGCGTTTATGCACTACACGACTATATGTAGTATTACTCATACACTTTGGATGGCACCACATGATAGTGTCAATGTTGCTATCAATCTCTTTGATATTCCTATATGTAGTGCTTGGTCTACTGTTTGGTATAAGTTTCGTCAAGGGGTATTTTATTTGATTGTGGAGATAGCTTAATTTATTTGATCATCAAATATTATTGAACAAATATGAAGAGTTTATATATATATATATATATATAGTTTGGCTTTAATGATTCTATCTTATTAATTATCAATCATTAGAACAATACTAACCACAACTTAGGTTTCCTTTCATGTATATATATATAAATATATATATATATATAAATATACATATGGTTCTAGGATTAATAATTGGCATAAATATATATACGTAATTAAGCTTTAATTAATATGGTTTACTATATGTAATATTATTACAAGTTAATTACTTGAAAGGTGCATGCAACCCACAAATTAAGCTCAAATTAAAGGTTCCAATTATGGAATTGATCATTTTTAAATAAATTTTATTCTCACGATATTAATTTGATACTAACTAGCTAGTTATATGTAAATTACACACCATGCATGCACTTACTAGTTGCTACGACTACGAGACCCATTACAGTTAAAAAAATGATAAAATATAAAAACTTTTTAACGTTAGTTGATGTGTTAAACTTCTATATACCACACTCTCATCTTACTTTCATCCTATTAAGTAAGATGTGGCACATTCATTACCATTATATGATAAAGAAGTATCTAATAAATGATTATTCAATGGTGATAAATGTGTCACATCGTACTTGGTGGGATGATGGTATGGTGTATAGAATTTTCATTAATTAATACTACATGCAACCACAAATAAATCAATAGAGAATAGAGGCCAACCTCAACCACTGAAATACAAACATAAAATTAACAACACCCAATAATTCAGTTGATTGATACTATATATATATGGAATGATTTACAAATATTACACAACTAGCTAGACGATTGAGGAACTTAAATATATTACACATGATAAGTAATTAACTTGTAAAACCAAATCCAAATCCAAATACCTAGACGATCGATCGATAAAACCAAACCAAATCCAAATACCTAAATAATCCAACAATGCAAAGTAATTCACTTATTTCTCTAAACAAGTGGGGATAGATGCAGTATTAATAATGCTCATGCGCGCAATTATAAGTACGTGGAGACAGACAATAAATTTTATGTATATATGTCTACGGGTTTGGAATATCTGCGCTTCGATGCCCTTTCGAATGGCCAGCACCGGGACTGTGTCCTGGCTCAGTGGGTCGGAAATCATCAGCACCGCCTGCTTCAACATTGTCAACAGTACCAGAGCGGCCTTGATCAGCACCTGCAGCAGGTTCAGAATCTGCTTCATGGTCTAAAACGTCACGGCGCATGAAGTAGTAGTACTTGTGATTATTGCCGCTGTAAGTCCTTCGACTCAATATCTCTGATGATTTTTCGTTGTTATCATCACAAATGGATATTGCATGGTTTTCACACGAGTACTGCTTGTTTATTTGTGTCCTTAACTGCCTTCCCTCCATGGAAATAATCTCACTGGAGAAAACTACTACTGCAAGAAGGAAAGCACTAGTGTAAATGATCTTGAAGCTGGTGGCCATGAATGAAAGACAAAAGGGATTAATGATTTTGGGTTTTGTTTCTGAACTGAATTCAAGTGCCAAAAGAAGAGATAAAAGCTAATTCTGATCAATGTGCATGCATGCAGATCATGTGTGTTGGGGAGAGAGAACTTTATAAATATAGAGGGGGAGGCTTGGAAGGCAGCAATGGTATCCTGAGGGTATATATAGACCTAGGGTTGGGGGGTTGCAGATTCCATCCATCAATTATCTTCCAAAATAAAATGTGGAAAATTTAAATTAAAATGCTAAATAGTAAACGATTCCTATGATGATGTTTGCCAAGTTCTAATGTGGGTAGAGACTGCATGCAGCATGATATCATGATTATATTTTTTTATATATATTGCTTGAGGAACTGTAATTCTATTTTGCATGTGCCATGCAACTATTCTCCATTCCTCTGCATATACATACATATATATATATATACACACACATACATACACACACATAGATATATATATTTATATATATATATATATATATATATATGCATATGATCTTTTACTTTGAAAAAATGTCTAAAGCCAGAAGTAACATCTCCACCCACAAGGCATGATGAGACGTTTCTGGTACGAATCCAACATATATACGACTTCCCAGTGTTTTGCCCTTGAATCTCTCTGATTCAAAGGCTAGCTGTACCCATCGACTGTTAATTCGTCATATTTTACGTGCGAAACCATCTTTGCTTAGACCCTCTAACGTATTACATTTCTTGAGCTAGCTTCTTTGTTTGAATGAAAATTAGGTCAAGTACTATACTTTGCCCGAGTAAATACCAAAATATTATCTCTATATGTCTAAACTTCTTCGCAGCAATGAGATCAAGTGGCTCTATGCATGTTTTCGTCATTAATGTTTTATATTAATTATTAATTAGTTGCTTACGTATGTACTAAGTTATACATATGATCTAGTAATTATAATTAACCATATATGCAAGTAGAAAGAATAATAATCAACTTCTGCACTACATATATTATTTAAATACCTGCTAGTGCAAGCAATTTAAGCAAGATGCGTCGTCAGGTAATGATGAAAGAATCAAGGTACGATTTGGTGGGCTAGCCTAGCCAGCTTGTGTTGCGCTGAAAACAGAAGAGAAAATAAAAGAAAAGATAAGGAAAATCATGTTTCATGAAGCACTGATCTTCAAAATGCAATATATAGCAGACAGCATGCAGTAGTAGTAGTAGTAGCTTTAATTGTTGAGCACTTAAGAAGGCTGAGAACCGCCCAGCAAAAGGAAGAGCTAGGATCGATCGAAGAATTAATGAAAATAAAAGTTATCCACTCCCAACTCCAATTCCCTGATCTCCGGCCCTCAGCTGTACTGTATGCACGTGCGTATGCTCAAGTCCTGAAACATTTTGCAGCTTTGCACTTCACTCTGTTAATTTCTGTGGTGGGCCTAGGGCTCCACAAGCACTGATCGCATGTTAGCGGAGGAGCAAGCTTCCAAGTGGTAACCAGGTATAGGCATTATTAATCATATCTCAGAGTAACAGGTCCTGCATATAGTTGCAGAAGTACGTAGCTCGTTCACACAGGGCGAGGCCTACCAAAGTCGAAACAAATTACGAATGGCTTAAAGAAAGACATGATATCATATATATAATATTTTATAAAGTAGATCTAATATATCATATGAAGTCATATTAATTTGTCGGTTTACTTTTATGGGATCTATTTGTGACTGTAACACTTTGATCAATTTATTTATTACCACATCCAACGTACCACACCTTTGACATGGAAGATAGATAGCATAAATAAATATTGAAAGTACTAGCTAGTAGAACTCTTTAAAATGGTATCTTATACCCTAATTAAATTATGGGGATTGAGATAAATAAAAAAAAAAAAAAACTGATGTTACACAATTTTAACTGATCATAGAACTTAATTAATGCATGGAGCTAGGCTACAAATTATAATTTCTTTTTATAGCTTGAAAATGTAACTTGTTAGTTTTTATAGAGTGGGATGCAAATTAAAGTACAAAATTCATAGTATAATGATATGCAAAATGCATCTATATATTTAAAAAAAAATGAGAAAGAATTAATTATAGGCGGAATTCTATAAGTATATATATTTTCCTATTCCCATAAAGTCATGACAATCACATCATGCAAATATAGTTTAGTTTGTCAAATTGGACTTGGGGATTCCATTCAAAGATCTGATCAGTGCATTACTAAAAGAGCAATGGATCTTGACCAAGTGCGCACTAACTTTTCAAGACTTTGTTCTACTAAAAGAAAGGTCTGCAGCTTCTCAAACCCCACTGACATCTGGCCTAGCTAAAGGAATATTGAAGACCAAAGATACCAAGCTAGCTAATATTTGTACCCTCCATTATTTCAGAAGCGCCACTACAAAAAAAAAATTGTTATTTATGTTAAGCTATTTTTTGTAAAAATAATTATTTTTTATTAAAACAAATCTATTTTTATCATAAATAATCATTCTCATCGTAAAATATAATTTGTTACAAATATTCATTTTTCTTGTAGTAAGTACTGTATCTATAAAGAGATTTCATAAAAATAAACTTATAAATTGACATGACTTTATATTATACGTTAGATATATTTTGTAATAAAATTAAATAATTTTATAATCTAATGTACCATATTAAGTTAAGTCATTTTGTTGGTTTATTTTTATAAGATTTGTTTATTTTTTGTGATTAAAGCATTTCTCCCATTATTAATTCATGCGGCCTCTCTCTCTCTAGATCTCTCTATCTCTCACTGGAATGTAAAAGATAATTAGGTTGTTTGAGAATTATGGGGTTGGCTCCTCGAGTTAGGGAAGTTCATCTCCCACTCAATGTAGTTGGACCCAAGCTAGAACGTATATACCTGACCACCTTTGGGTCACTCATAGCGTGGGATAATTTTGGGGCTGACAGGGACAAGCATTTCCCATGATCTGTTGATTTTTATTAATTCCAGTTAAGGGCTCATGATTATGGAATCTTTGGATGGCACCACGTGGGATTCCAATTTTTTTAATACTGTTTTAAGAGTTTTTAAACAAGTGGCACACACATGGCTTGGGAATCCATATATGTTGAATGATTATTGGTGCTGATCTTATTTTTCTAATAGAATACTAATGAATTTTTTTTCTGAGAAAATTGATTATGTAATGAGGAGTAATATAGCTACAAAAAGATTACACAAAAGTAATTTTACACATTGACATGATTTTATGTGATCTTTTAGATCTATTTTATAATAAAAATAACTTCATAATCTAGCGAATCACGTCAGTTTGTGGGACTACTTTTATGTAATTCTGAAATAATATACATCTCAATAAATTTATGCATGAACTTCTTTATATTTTTTTCTTAAAAAAAAAAATTATCTTTAAATTTCTTTATCTCATTTTGTTTTGAAAGAAAACTTTAGTTAATCTCCCCAGCCTGGTCCGTTAATTTATAGCCCATGCTGTCATGTAAAATATATAGCATATATATATATATATAGAATCATGTGATTATGATTAACATAATTATATATATATATATATATATATATCTAAATAAAATGAGTATTTAAATAACATAATATTATAAGTTGTAGTAGTTTAAATTTCCAATCTGATTATGCTTATATGACTGATAAATTGTCTGTGAAATTAATTAGGTAAGAAAAATGAAAATTTTGCTTGCATTAAGAACGTAAAAATGTATTTGTATTGAGGTTTGTGAAAGCGGATCAGGGATTGAAAAAGTTTTCATTATACTTTAACCATGATTAATCTTTTTACTTAGCCAAAAAAGTCATTTTGGAACATTAAGATATATTCTCTCTCCTGTGCTAGTAGTACTTGCTTTCAAATCAAGTCATTGTTAGGACGAACACACATCTTGCATCAATTAAATAATAAGATTTAATTTATAAGATTTAAATTTTAAAATAATTTATATTCTAAATTATGTTACATGTCACGTAAGCAATGTGTAGCATAAATATCTTATAATAACAATACTCTTAAAAAATAAGAAGAGGAAAAACATCCCCTTTTCTTTATCACTCATGATTTTTTTTTTTCTCTTCTTTTTGGGTTTTGTATGGAAATTCTTCATTATTGTTCCTAAGGAAAGTTTCTTTTTTCCTTTTTAAATATCATATTGCGCAATTAAGTGATGATCAGCATATATCTCTCTTTTTTTTTTTTTTTTTTTTTCCTAGATCTATATATGCTAATGAATAAAACCCTTTTGAATATGGTCCTGATCTACTTTCTAAAGGGTGAAATGTGTTTTCTTTACCAAGGCAAAGACATTGTCCCTTGGATGTGAGTTTGAAGAGGTAAGTATGGAGGACGAGTTAGCGAAACTTTGGGAAAGATTTAGCCAGACGGATCAAGAAAAACATATTAATTAGTGCTTCCTACAGAAGTATTGCATGATTCTATATATATAAAAAAAAAAGAGACTTTGCCTGTTAGCATTGATCGTTGCTGATAAAGGGATAAACATAGAAGCTTTTAAGAATACTATTTCGAAAGTTTGGAAACTTGACAGGTGGATTCACTTCAAAGAGGTAGGTGAAAACCGATTTATATTGGAATTTCATAGTGAACTAGATAAGGAGAGAGTTTTGATGATAGACTTTTGGTGTGCCTAGTTCAAGAGTTCGACGGTAGTACTCCCCCAAAAGACATCTCTTTCACCCTGGAATTGTTCTGGGTCCAACTACATGACATGTCGCTTGGCTGTATGATGAAAAAAATCAGTGAACAAATTGGAAGAGTGGAAATGGTTAATACTGATGGAAAAGGATTTGGTTGGAAAAAATTTGCATGAGTTCAAGTGGAGATAAATATCACCAAACTACTAGCTAGTAAGAGGCAGAGTACTCTTGAAAAATGGTGATAAACAGATGTGGATAATGTTAGAAATGTAAAAATAGTGTATGTAAAACACCAAGAGCAAAACAATGGACGAGGTTTGGAAATGGTTGAATTTCTATATTTCCTTGTGTATTTTTGTCTGTACAGAGTCTGGCTATTTATAGCATTACATGAATATCACTAGCATACAAAAGGGCACTGCTGTGCGCACTACTAACCAACTTTGCTTTTACAGAAATGAA
Source organism: Juglans regia (assembly GCF_001411555.2). Classification (NCBI taxonomy): domain Eukaryota; kingdom Viridiplantae; phylum Streptophyta; class Magnoliopsida; order Fagales; family Juglandaceae; genus Juglans; species Juglans regia. The sequence continues at coordinate 9,860,739 of NC_049906.1, read as the reverse complement.
AAAGGAGCAAATGACAGACAAAGGACAGAGCTGTGCATATAAAACAAAACTTCATGCTTCAGAATTTTCTTCTCTCATTCCCCTTGGTTCATCCTTTTTTTTTTCTCCTCTCTGCTGACTTGCCATCTAGTGCTGATGTAGGTGAGAGTGACTGTTCTTGCCTTTCCAACTCAGTAGCTCCATTGCTCTTCAACAGCCCCTCGCAAGATGGAGAGTAGATATCTGCTACTCCCATCTTGAGCATGCAAGAATAGAAACTTTGGGAGTCCAAATCTTTGGTTAGTATGTCTGCCATTTGTGATTTACTAGATACATGTTTTGTAATAATGCTTCCTTCTTGTATCTTGTCTCGAATTAGGTGGCAATCAAGCTCTATATGCTTGGTTCTTTCATGGAAGATAGGGTTGGTGGCTATGTATAAAGCTGACTTGTTATCACAGTAAAGGAAAGCAGCTTGGAAATGTTCAACTTGTAAGTCCTCGAACAAATATTTGAGCCATGTCAATTCCCAACATAGATTAGCCATAGCCCTATACTCTGCCTCTGAGGATGATCTGGAAACAACATGTTGTTTCTTGGACTTCCAAGACACTAGTGATTCATCAATTAACACACAATACCCTGTCACAGACCTCTTGCTATCGGGACAAGCTCCCCAATCTGAATCACTGTACCCATGTAGCTGTAGCTTTGAATTTCTTGGATAAAATAACCCTTGGCCTGGTGCCCTTTTGATGTATCTTAGGATCTTGTGTGCTGTATGTAGATGTGGGACCCGAGGGCTATCCATAAATTGACTTAATACCTGGACTGCATATGAAATATCAGGCCTAGTTATTGTCAAGTATAGCAATCGACCAACTAGCCTTCTGTAAATTGTTGGTTCTGGGAGCAGCTCTCCTTCCTCCTTGCTCAACTTCATGTTTTGATCCATAGGGATTTTAGCCGGTGTAGACCCAATGGTCCCTGAGTCACTTAGAATGTCTAGAGCATACTTCCTCTGTCATATATGAATCCCATCTTCAGACCTGGCCACCTCAATTCCAAGGAAAAATTTCAGCTTGCCTAAGTCTTTGATTCTGAATTTTTCATGAAGAGTGGTTTTGAGATAGTTAATGCTTTCAATGTAATCACCAGCCACTATAATATCATCCACATATACCAAAATAGCTGTGAATGAACTTTTAGTGCTCTTGGTAAACAAGCTGTAATCAGCTTTAGACTGTGTGAATCCTTGTTCAACAATAAAATTGGAAAGCTTAGAATACCATTGTCGTGATGCTTGTTTCAATCCATATAAACTCTTATTTAATTTGCACACTTTCTTACTATCATCATTGGAATAACTGGGAGGAAGTTCCATATACACCTCCTCATCTAACTCACCATGCAAAAATGCATTATTTATATCAAATTGGAAAAGGCCCCATCCCTTTATTGCTGCTACAGCCAAGAGGGTTCTGACAGTGACAAGTTTAGCCACAGGTGAGAAAGTCTCATGGTAGTCTAGTCCTTCTTGTTGGGTGTATCCCTTTGCTACTAGTCTTGCTTTAAGCCTCTCTACAGTCCCATCAGGTTTAAAGTTAACCTTATAAACCCATTTACACCCAATTGCTTCCTTATTCGGTGGTAAATCAACTAAGGCCCAAGTGTTATTAAGTTCAAGAGCTTCTATTTCAGCTCTCATGGCTGTGCACCATTCAGGTGAATTTTTGGCTTCTTGATAAGTTCTAGGTTCATGTTGGGATGTAATTGAGGCAACAAAAGCTCTATGCAAATTGGACAACTTTTCATATGAAACACTATCACTAAGAGGATAAGCATTACCTGAGGGATTCTTGCCTTTCTGTTTGTCCAACATTTGAGATGGGTGAAGAGAGGTCAGCTGCTGACATATGAAATCCTGCAAGTGGGAAGGTGCTCTTCGAACCCTTGTTGACCTCCTAGGCAAGTGACTGATAGGTGTGGTATTTGATGCATAGTCATGAGTAGCAGAATATTGAGGGCCGGTTTCCGACTCAGTTTGAGAGAAAGTATCAAGAACTTCCTGTTCAGAGATGGTATTTTGAGAGTTTGCTTCAGTTTCTTAAGGAATGTTTGAAGTAGTGGTGATAGATTCTGTAAAAATGGTAGGGATTTGAGTAAAACTGATATTGTTTTGGTTTGATTCCACATGAGTGTCAGTGAGGATTTTATTTTTGTAAGGGAAAACATTTTCATAGAAAACCACATTTCTAGAAACAAATATTCTCTTGGTTTCAAGGTCTAGCAAAGTATATCCTTTAATCCCAAAGGGGTATCCCAAAAACACACACCTCTTTGCTCCAGGGTCAAATTTATGCCTTCCATTAACAATGGTTGTAGCAAAAGCTAGAGAGCCAAAAACTTTAAGGTGTGTGTAACTGGGTTTCTTTTTGAATAGAATTTGATAAGGGCTTTTATTGCTCAACATAGGTGAAGGTGTCCTATTTATGATATGTACAACAGTTAAAATACAATGATTCCAATACTTTAACGGAATGCTACTTTGGAATCTTAATGCCCTGGCTGTATTTAAAATATGTTGGTGTTTTCTTTCCATCACAACATTTTGCTGTGGCATCTCAACACAACTTCTTTGATGTATGATGCCCTTTTTGAGATAAAAATCCTTCATGTTAAACTCCCCTCCATTATCACTCCGAATGATTTTTATTTTGGTCCCAAATTGAGTCTCTATCATAGCACAAAAGCTTTGAAGGGTGGTGGTGGCATTAGATTTTAGTTTCAACATATAAGTCCAAGTGCATCTACTAAAATCATCCACAATAGTTAAGAAGTATTTTGATCCATCACTGCCAGTTTCATTGCAAGGACCCCAAATGTCACAATGTAATAATTCAAAACACTTTTATGTTTTGTGTGTGCTTATAGAAAATGGTAGTTTGTGGAACTTGGCTAAAGGACATATGGAACAAAGTTTTTCACTAGGATTTTTTGAAAAATGAACATCACCATCTATGTTAGAAACTGAGTAAGAAGAATGTCCTAGTCTATAATGCCAAACATCAAAATTTTGGTCATTGTTGGTGACTGAAGCAGAAATTGGGAGTGAAGATAATGGACTCATTTTGCCCAAGGCATCTAACAAGGCTGAGGGAGAGACTTCCCTTTGCAGTATATGATACAACCCTTGCCTCACTTCACCCATGCCAATCGTCCTCCAAACTGAAAGGTCCTGTATGTAGCAGAAATGAGGAAAGAAAATCAAACAACAATGAAGTGTTTGAGTTAGTTTTCTAGCAGAAATCAAGTTGAAAGTGAAGCTAGGAACACAAAGAGCATCCTGAAGGGTTAGAGAGTTTGTAATTCTTATTGTTCCTACGTGAATAACAGCAGCTATATTACCATTAGGTAGAGCAACAAAATGAGAAGCTTGTGATTGAATTGAAGAGAATAGCGAGGGAGAACAGATCATGTGATCTGTTGCTCTTGTGTCAATGATCCAAGGCACATTCAATTTATTTGAAGGCTTAGAATTAAAAACAGACATACATAACGACATACCAGAAATTTGATGAACATTTCCATCAGAAGACGAGGAAGCAAAAATGCTTTGAACATTGTTGGCAGAGGGGTTTGAGTGTAAAGGACTTGTGGCTGGTTTGAGCAAAGCCTGGAGCTGTGAGTATTGTTCTTGGCTTAAGGACACTTGAGACTTGTCATTTACCAAATCCTGAGCAGAAGTTGGAGATGCAGTGGCTTGGTTTGCTGAAGATCTGTTCCTCCCATCAAACTTGTGAGTTGATGGGTATCCATGAAGCTTAAAACACTTGTCTGCAGTATGACCTGGAATTTGACAGTGAGAACAAACTGGTTTGCTTGGGTTAGCCTTAAAGCATCTTTCTAGAGAGTGTCCTGATATTTTGCAAAAAGAAAAATAATATCGATCCCTCTTTTGTGTAGAAATGTTTGGTTTACCACCCTCCTTGTAGTTTCCTCGAGTAAACATTGCCATGGAGTTATGCACAGGTCCCTCAGTAGATATTTCCCTTCTTTTCTCTTCTTGTTGTATTATGGAATAAACCTCATTAAGACTAGGGAAAGGTTTGATTAAGAGGATTTGAGCTTTGATTCCCTTATAAGAATCATTCAAGCCCATTAAAAATTTCATAACCCAGTCCCTTTGTTGATTTTGTACAACTATTTTTAGGCCCCCACAACTGCAACTAGGAATGACCTCATAGTTCAAAAGTTCATCCAGCAAAGTTTTGAGTTTGGAAAAGTAAACACTTACAGCATCTTGGTTCTGCATTAGCATGGTTATAGCATGCTTAATCTAAAAAATCCGAGGAGCATTTTGTTGAGCAAAACATTGTTCTAACTCAAGCCAAAGTTGGTGTGCTGTTTCTGCATACACTGTGCTGCACTTGATGTCAACAACCATGGTATTTTGCATCCAAGTAATCACAATGTCATTACAACGCAGCCAATGTTCCATGAGGGGGTCATTTGGATCAGTTGGTTCACATAGACTTCCATCAATGAAGCTGAGCTTATTTCTTATTCTTAATGCTCTTTTCATTGAACGAGCCCATGAGTAATAGTTACTGGCATCCAAGCTATGAGTGACAAGCATGGAGCCAGTACCATCATTGGTGCCAATGTAGTATGGACTGCTTGAGTGAGAAGGGTCTTTGTTGGGATTGGGGTTTTGATTTTGGTTTTGGGTTTCTGAGTTGCTATCTTCCATAACCTTGCTCTGGTTTTGGGTTTCTGAGTTGCTATCTGAGTTGCTATCTTGGTTTTGGGTTTGGGTTTTTGAGTTGCTATCTTCCATAACCTTGCTCTGATACCATGTTAGAAATGTAAAAACAGTGTATGTAAAACACCAAGAGCAAAACAATGGACGAGGTTTGGAAAGGGTTGAATTTCTATATTTCCTTGTGTATTTCTGTCAGTACAGAGTCTGGCTATTTATAGCATTACATGAATATCACTAGCATACAAAAGGGCACTGTTGTGCACACTACTAACCAACTTTGCTTTTACAAAAATGAAAAAGGAGCAAATGACAGACAAAGGACAGAGCTGTGCATATAAAACAAAACTTCATGCTTCAGAATTTTCTTCTCTCATTCCCCTTGGTTCGTCCTTTTTTTTTTCTCCTCTTTGCTGACTTGCCATCCAGTGCTGATGTGGGTGAGAGTGACTGTTCTTGCCTTTCCAACTCAGCAGCTCCATTGCTCTTCAACAGATAACGTTCAAATACAAACGGCTTCTAACATTTTGTTTCTATAGTGGCACTATTAAGCATGAAAAGATGAGATGTTCAAAGATGAATGCAAGAAAGCAGATAATTGATGAGGTGTAGTCCTAGTATGGACATGACTTCGGGCTAATCCTATCAATTTCAATGGCTTCGAAGCAAGGGTGGTGGATTACCGACAGATTCTCACCTATTGTTCGACGGCAAGTCAACTTCGGCAAGAGGACAATGGAAAAGGCAATACAAAATCCTAGGCACAAACATTGGAAAATTTGGAGGAAATCCCGATGAATAAGGAGAATCCTGTGCCGTTAACAAACTTATCACAATCCAAGAATCAAGCTGATAAGGAAAGTTTATCCCAATGTAAGGCTAATGGTTTAATACAGGAGCCAATTATGGAAATTTCTCAGATCCCGGGAAAGAAAATTTCAAAGGATTCTAGTGCAATACAATAGCCTGGGATGGCTCTTAAAGATCAGGAAGCAGTAATGCAAATTACTAAAACCCCGAGTCAAGAAATTTCAAAAGATCCTGATGCTCTAGAACAGACTAGGATGGCTCTAGAAGATCAGGTAATTAGCTCCTTAGATGATTTTGTCACTGAGCAAATTACAGCTGTTAATAAACACTCTGCTTCTGAAGATACTAATGAGATTGAAGTCATAAAGTTTCCTAAAAAATAGAGAAGCTTTTAACTTTGAGGTGGTATTTCAGATAGAAGGCTTTATTAAAAGATCTAAATTTTCACTCTGTCGTGAAGTGAGTATAAACCAGGAAGAATTGGTGGAGGCTGTTAAGCAGCCCCACCAACAACTATGATCTGCCTAAGTTGGAACAGTTTGGGAACCCTTGCACAGTTAGAGAACTTCACCTTTTGGTGAAAATAGTTCCCAAATTTTATTTTTCTCGTGGAGACTAAATGTAACAGAATTAAAGTGGAAAGGGTAAAAATTGCTAGAATCTTAACACAATTTTGTAGTGGATAACAAGGGCATTAGTGGAGGTGTTGATTTCTCATGGAAGAATTTGTATAATGCAAGTTTAGACACATATTCTAATCATCTCATGTAACACCCGGACCCAATCAAGCTCTATTTTCTTTTTATTTGTTTAATTTTAGTTCATTTTATTTTAGTTTTTATTTTTTTTCCACACGTTAACTTCCCCGTATGTTTTATTTTTTTTTTCTTTCCGTCTTTATTTATTTTTCACCCCTACAGTTTTCCTCTCGTCCACAACATGCATGCACACACACAACTTACCCTTCCATCCGCACACACGTCTCTCTTATCTCTAGGGTTTTCGCATTATATTTATAGACACCTATGTTATTCCATGCTAGTAAAATTACTACCCAAACACAAGCCGCCGCACCACCTTAGAATTGCAAGCCTAGCCTCCATCCCCTCGGTTTCCTGCAATCCCGTATCAAGAGTCACCCCACATAAGCCAGCCCTCCGTCGTCCATACTGCTGCCACCAGCAACCTCCGTGCCCAGCTCAAACGAAACCGACGCAACCCATGCACACTGCATCTCCACGGATTGCGGCTCTTCCGCCGTACACCACAATCACCATCTTTAACCTGTTTTTCCCTCAACCTCCATGCATGAAGCCGCCAAGGTCATTACAGTGAACCCATGCCCCACTGCATGAAACCAGACCGCCCAGAATAAAACCATCGTGATTGCCACTGTTCAGCCTTGGTGCAACACCACAGCTCGCCCACAATTTTGCCTTGCATCACCGTACCCCACACGGTCTCATTGTCCCCTGTTTTAGCCACTGAAAACAGAGCAACCCAACCCGGTGCACTTGTCGTTCGAAGCACACACGGTGCCAGCGCTTCCACGTCGTTACTACCGGCACAGAGAACTCCGACGGTCACTCCACGCCACTCCTATCTGCCGCGTCCTGCTCGGTAAGCCACAGACAGCACCTCCGTGTCACACTCTCTCGGCTTACTCTATGTCTTTCATTTTTTTCCTCATTCATTGGTCTCTCTCTCTCGTCCAGTGCTTTGCCGAGATCACCGCCGTCTGCCTAGCCCCTCACCTACGTCGCATGCTGCTGCTTGATTTTCCTCCGTGAGTAAGCCCTGCCGTGCGTGTTATGTTCGTAAATTTACGTAGGTTTTTTGTTAGTTTTCAAAGAATTAGATGAAATTACCGTAATACCCTTTACTACATGTTATATTAATGGGCTTTTAAACTTTTATTATGTATTAGTACACTGTTATTTAATTATGATTACAGAAAATTATTTTAACATGTTATTAAGTAAGGTTTTATTTTTAAAGTAAACAATATTGATGTAATGTTATTTTTACATTTTAGATATGATTTAGTCTATTTAAAAATACTTATGATTTTTTTTAAAATATTGTGGGATAATTATATTTTTCAGTATTAAACTTCATAAGTTGTTTTCATTAATAAATAGGTCTAACTTTTAAATGTTTTAGTTATAGTTATTAAATCATAAGTGATGATTTGAAATTTTAGGTTTTGAGGAATTAAATAAGTTATTTAAGAAGCTTAGGATTAAACATCGAAATAAGTGGTTGATTGGAAATTTACGGGAATTACTTGATTATTTTATAGGTAATGATTGTTAATTGTTTGACATTTTGAGGAAAATTCTGAAAAAAGCTAAGAAGTTCAGGTAAGCGGAGTTCCTATGCTATACTTTGCATTAAAATAAAATGAGCTGAGGTTATTTTTGAAAAAATACATATATAATTATGAAAAGAAATTTGAACTACCTCAGTTATTTGTTCTGCATTACTCATAAGATTCTGGTTAAGAAGAAAATATTTTCTGTCATGACTGGTATAGACATGAGCTTATTTTTGACATTCTGTTTCTGAATTTTGATAAGAGAACGAATATGAAATTTGTGCATAAATTATGTTGTGATATGATTTTGTTCTGTTCTGAAGATTTTGTTCAGTACTCTATTTGAATAAGACGTGATTTCTGAAAACCTTTGGCATGACTCTCTGATTCTGAATTTGATTCTATTTCTACTCTGTTCAGTTACGGCTCTGCTACGGGTGATAATAGTGGCATACGGCCCAACCACGGGTTACAATAGTGGATACGGCCCAACCACGAGTAATAATAGTGGATACGGCCCTGCCACGGGTTATAGTAGTGGTCTCTGTTTTGAATGCACACCTTGGTGACATAGTGATTTATGTTCTGCTTGCTATCCGCAGATGCACAACCCTATCACGGAGGTTATACATGGCTTCTGTTTTGATATGATGTTCTGATGAAAATGATGATGATGATCATTTATGCTATGCCAAATAATACTTTTGAATGAAATTATTTCTAAATCTTCGCTCTGATATTTTGATAATATGTTTTGCTTCCGCACTCTGAAAATGAAAATGTTTTGTTCTGGATTCTGATTTCTGTAAATGCTCATGTTTACACACTGGTATATGTTCCCTGCTTACTGAGTTGTTGATAACTTACCCCTTATCTCCATATATTTTTCAGATAATTTTGATGGTTCAGTTGGAGAACAGGAGTAGAAAGTTTAGCAACGTGTGATGATCGTAATGGAATAAGTGTCTGAGGGTACAAATGCTTATTTGAGAGTCGTAGTTAGTAAACTGATTTATTTTTCGGGTATTTGATTTGATAAGTTGATGATGTTTTTGAGTTTTTGGAGAATTTCTAATTATGTTATTGGGGATTTCTTTATTGTCGCCATGGAGGAACTTAGATTTTTGGATTCATTAAATGGATTAATATTTTATGGGATTTTCTGGATTTTATAGTTATGTTATTTAAGTCAATTTTAAGTATTAAGAGCTAACTCTCCAGACCTCTGGGAACAGGGCGTTATATCCCATATCGCTTCAAGTTATTGATAATGCTAGTGGAGGAGCCTGTCTGGTTTATATAGTAATCCTTTGGTTGTAAAAAGAAAGGATAGTTGAAGACTTCTTAAAGCTTTGAAACCTAAATGGGATGTGACATGGTTATGTATGAGAGACTTTAATGAGATATTACACCACCATGCATGAGAGGTCTAGGGATGTTGTGAGACCTTTTACCCAGATGGAAGCATTTAGAGAGGCTATGGAAGAATGTGGCCTGAGTGATCTGGGATTTCAAGGTACTAAATATACTTGAAATAATAGTAGAGAAGGGAGATAATTTACTAAAGAAAGACTGGATAGGCCTTTGAGAATTCAGCTTGGTATACTTTATTTGAAGCCACCTCAGTTTGAAGCCAAGCAATCCAAAGCTCAGACCATTGCCCTCTTTTGATCTCAATGAAAAGTAAGCATGATGAAAGGAGTACAATTAATGTGTTTAGATATGAAACAAGCTGCGTATGAAGGGAGGACTATCACTCTTTAATTACTAAAGAATGGAAAAAATATGCTAATCTTCCAATAAGCTTTTGTCTGCTTCCATTGGCCTACAAAGATGCAAAGAGAGTTTGATCAAGTGGAGTAAAGAGGCAAATGGTAAACAGAAGGGTCTTATAAATAAGGAGTATAACTAGTTGTAGAAACTTCATAATGCTAATAATGGCGATTTGAACAAGGAAATCATAGTCTTGCAACAGGAAATGGATAAGGACCTTGAAGAAGAAAACCTCAAATGGAAGCAAAGAGCTAAGCCGAGGTGGTTGAGGAAAGGAGATAGGAATACAAAGTTCTATCACATGTGTGCAAATCAGATGGGAAATGCTAACACCATCAAAACAATAGTTGATGAGGTGGGATTTGAAGTAACAACACAAGAGGAGATAAGCTTCAGTTTCAAAGATTTTACAAAGATCTCTTTACTACCTCTCAACGAGAAGAGATTGAAGAATGCCTCAGACATATGGATTCCAAGGTGACTAAAGATATGAACTCTTACTTGTCGAGAAAGTTTACTGCTAAGGAAGTAGAGGAGGAAATTTTCTAGATGAATCCTCTTGGTTCCCTAGGTCCAGATGAATTCCCGGATGCTTTTTATTTTAACCATTAGAGCATAGTTGGAAAAGAGGTATGTGCAGCCGCCTTACACTTTCTTAATTCTAATGGTTGGCTAGATAGCATCAATGAAACCTACATTGCCTTGATTCCTAAGATAAAATCCCCTTCAAAGGTTTCTGAATTTAGACCAATTAGCTTTTGTAATGTCATGTATAAAATTTCCTAAAAAATATTGTAATGTCATGTATAAAATTCCCCGAGCTTATTTCTCCCACACATAGTGCTTTTGTGCTAGACAAGTTGACTTCTGACAATATATGTAATTGTGGCTTTTGAATCTATACATTCCATGAACAATAACATGTAAGGAAAATCAGGTTTTAGGACCACAAAACTCGACATGAGCAAGACTTATGATTAAATAGAGTGGATATTCTTGAGCGAAATAATGCATAAATTGGGTTTTGCTGAAAGATAGATGAACTTAGTTATGAGATGTATGGAATTAGTGTGTGGTGCCCTTGACCCCACGTGTGATTTGGCGAGAGTCGTGACGTCGGGGTTATGGCCACTCGAGTCACACACCCCATGCGCTAAGTGGAAGTAAGTGTGTGTACGAGCATGCATTATAAAAGTGTACAGTTTATAAACATAGCGGAAAATAATAAGGTAGTTCAAAAACCAAGTACCAGAAAATTTAAATAAAACCCAACAAAGAAGTCATCCATAGGGTTATTATAGCCATCCAGCTTATTAAAATAAAATAAGAGTCCATCAACTACAAAGGGAATAAACCCCTGGTCATCACTCTTCAGGTGGAGTCAGTCCTTCATGCTCAAATCTGTTATTTGCATCAAAGTCTACGGTTCCATGAAACGGAACCGCAGGTGGGAACACCATAA